>NW_026872531.1:0-131972 GCF_032173495.1 Musca vetustissima
CACAAACAAAATTAAAACAAAGAAGAAGAAGACAACACAACAGCAACAATTTACAATGAATAATCAGATAGGGAAAGAGAGAAAAATATAAGTGGCGTTAACAAATGGACTTCATTAACAGTCATATGAATATAGAGACAGTGACATATCCATCCCAGTTGATCAGGAACTGCTACCCAAACAAACATTCTGATGCGTATCTGTAAACCAACACATCTGGCAAACAACAAGTAGGGGTCTAGAAGGTTTCCAACCTTCCCCTCATATAAAACGATTTAGGAACTATTACTCAACGAAAATGTAGAATATAAGAACTCACTCTTCGGGGAAAGAAAGTGGTGCGACCTAGATGTTATTCCTACCCTCCAAATCGGAACGATTTTGTTCTTAGATGTTTCATAGGCGTATCTAAAAATCAACTCAGCAAAGAAAAAGGTGGAGTCTAGAAGGCTTCCTAACTTCAGATCATATGATCGATTCAGGAACTATTATTCAACAAAAATGCAGAGGCGGATCTAAGAACTCACTCAGCTGACAAAGAATGTTGGGACCTAGAAGTCATTCCTACCCTTTTAATCGGAAAAATTTACGTCATCCTAGATATTTTCCCTAATGATATTCAGCCTAAAGTCCTGCCCTATCCTTTAAATAATAAAAATAGTAGAACCCTCTATAAGTCCATAAATATGTATAAGTGTATGCATGTAAATGTATGTTTGTTGGGGCCTCTGTTTGCTGTATGCTTGTTGCATGTTAATGCTGTTTATTGCAACGTTATTTTGCCCGATTCTGTGTTATGCTAAATAGTAAATGTAATGTCATGTATTTGACAGCTTTTGTAAACCGAGATGAGGGTGTAGATGTGAGCAGAGAATAGGGGACACCGTACATGATGTTCTAACATCTTCCACAGTATTGTTTTGATAGTAGCAGTTTGTTTGTTTGCCACATGCAACCCGAAGCCAAACAAACTGATCCAAACCGCATATCTCAGCTTTATAAATTTGTCATGTTATGCCGCAATAATTTTTCTACTTCTCATCATCGTCGTCGTTGACATCGTTCTCGTCATCATCATCGCTGATGCTGTCGTTATTGTTATGTCGTCGTATCACACATATCCATCATCGGTCGTCAAAAGCAATGAACACAATTTTTTGTTGTTGTTTTGTTTTTTTATTTGCATCAAAATTCGCACACTTGACTTCGTTTTTATGATCTTCTTTTTTTGTGTGTGGATTTGGTGGTTTTGAAGGAGGGTGGATTGTGGTTTTTGAGATTGCAGATTTGTTTGGTTATTGTCTTAAATTTCCTATGAGAATTTTTAATTGTTACTTCAATTTTTGTTTGTTGGAAATTAAAAGCATTTTGATGTTGTTCATGTTGAATTTCAACACTTCTTTTTGTTGACAATGGTGATAGTGGTGACATAAAAGATTGGATAATTTCAAAATCTAATGAAAAAACCAGTAAGGAAAGTAGTAAAGTCGGACGGGGCCGACTTTATGATACCCTTCACCACTTTGGGTGTATTCAACAGGACCATTAAAATGACATTGGATGAACTAAAATAGTTGATATTTATTTAAATGTGAATCTACCTAGATATATCCATAAAGTATGTAAATCGACTTCAAACAAATATAAATAGTCTGTACTTCTGGAAAACGCAACTACGTAATTCTATGCTAAATTTTGTAAGTTGTGCAAAATTTGATGTCAATCTGACTAACATGAGGAGTTGATGCCCAATTTACCTGAAACCAGAGGAAAATATATATGGAAGCTCTATCCAAATATTAAGGGATTTGGAACAAACTTGTCACAGATTAGTTTGTTCTAATTTCAGAAAGTTTTGTTCCTATCAACTCATTGGTTCCTTGGTGCGTCAATTACTTAAAATCAATCTATAATAAAAGGGAGCTATATCTAAATCTGGACCGATTTTCACGAAAAAAGCAGACATCACTCTAGGCTCAATTCAGTACGTTATGCCAAATTTCGTGCAAATCGAAAGGTATATATCGACTTTGGTGCACCATTTACATGAAATCGGACGAAACTATATATGGGAGCTATATAGAAATCTGGACCGATTTTCTTGAAACTTGGCAGATATCACTGTAGGCTCATTTCAGTACGTTATGCCCAATTTCGTGCAAATCGAAGGATATATAGGGACTTTGGTGCACTATTTACATGAAATCGGACGAAACTGTATATGGGAGCTATATCTAAATCTGGGCCGATTTTCTCGAAACTTGGCAGACATCACTCTAGGCTTAATGCAGTAGGTTATGCCAAATTTCGTGCAAATCGAAAGATATATAGGGACTTTGGGGCACCATTTACATGAAATCGGACGAAACTATATATGGGAGCTATATCTTAATCTGGACCGATTTTCACGAAACTTGGCAGACATAATTCTAGGCTCAATTTAGTACGTTATGCCAAATTTCGTGCAAATCGAAGGATATATAGGGATTTTGGTGCACCATTTACATGAAATCGGACGAAACTATATATGGGAGCTATATCTAAATCTGGACCGATTTTCACGAAACTTGGCAGACATGACTCTGGGCTCAATTCAGTACGTTATGCCAAATTTCGTGCAAATCGAAGGATGTATAGGGACTTTGGTGCACCATTTACATGAAATCGGACGAAACTATATATGGGAGCTATATCTTAATCTGGACCGATTTTCACGAAACTTGGCAGACATAATTCTAGGCTCAATTCAGTACGTTATGCCAAATTTGGTGCAAATCAAAGGATATATAGGGATTTTGGTGCACCATTTACATGAAATCGGACGAAACTATATATGGGAGCTATATCTAAATCTGGACCGATTTTCACGAAAATTGGCAGACATCATTCTAGACCTAAATGATTAGGCTGTACCAAATTTCGTGCAAATCGAAAGATATATAGGGACCGTTTATATTAAATCGGTTAAATATATATATGGGGCTATATCTAAATCTGAACCGATTTTTCCCAATTTCAATAGGGTTCGTCCTTGGGCCGAATAAGTGACCTGTGCCAATTTTCATCCAATTCGGATAACAAATGCGGCCTGTACTTTGTTTACAATTTAACATGGACAGACAGACGGACAGACGGACAGACGGACGGACGGACGGACATGCATAAATCGACTTAGAAAGTGATTCTATGCATATTCTCAAAAGGAACCATGTGTCTATCTCGATTATTTTTGCCTGTTACAAACATATGCACAAAGACATAAGACCCTGTACCACAGTGTGGTGAAGGGTATAATTATGGAAATTAAAATTTCGAAATTTTAGTGAGCTTTAAAATTGAAATAGATTTTTATTTTGAGATATTTACAACGCCTCTAATATATCTCCTGAGGCATAAGAAGATAAAGACTCTTCACCTCGTCTATAAAGTCTCCCTTCAGTTAGTCTATAAAGATTGCCGTCTAAAAAAACTTCCTATAGTTCGCCTCTAAAGGTTTCCTTTCACTCTCATATTAAGGATATAAAAGCTCTTCTTCCTTCAGCTCGGCTCCCTTCAGCTCGCCTATAAAGGCTCCCTTCAGCTCGCCTATAAAGGCTCCCTTCAGCTCGCCTATAAAGGCTCCCTTCAGCTCGCCTATAAAGGCTCCCTTCAGCTCGCCTATAAAGGCTCCCTTCAGCTCGCCTATAAAGGCTACCTTCAGCTCGCCTATAAAGGCAGCCTTCAGCTCGCCTATAAAGGCAGCCTTCAGCTAGCCTATAAAGGCTCCCTTCAGCTCGCCTATAAAGGCTCCCTTCAGCTCGCCTATAAAGGCTCCCTTTAGCTCGCCTATAAAGGCTCCCTTTAGCTCGCCTATAAAGGCTCCCTTTAGCTCGCCTATAAAGGCTCCCTTTAGCTCGCCTATAAAGGCTCCCTTTAGCTCGCCTATAAAGGCTCCCTTTAGCTCGCCTATAAAGGCAGCCTTTAGCTCGCCTATAAAGGCAGCCTTTAGCTCGCCTATAAAGGCAGCCTTTAGCTCGCCTATAAAGGCTCCCTTTAGCTCGCCTATAAAGGCTCCCTTTAGCTCGCCTATAAAGGCTCCCTTTAGCTCGCCTATAAAGGCTCCCTTTAGCTCGCCTATAAAGGCTCCCTTTAGCTCGCCTATAAAGGCTCCCTTTAGCTCGCCTATAAAGGCTCCCTTTAGCTCGCCTATAAAGGCAGCCTTTAGCTCGCCTATAAAGGCTCCCTTTAGCTCGCCTATAAAGGCAGCCTTGAGCTCGCCTATAAAGGCAGCCTTGAGCTCGCCTATAAAGGCAGTCTTGAGCTCGCCTATAAAGGCAGCCTTGAGCTCGCCTATAAAGGCAGCCTTCAGCTCGCCTATAAAAGCAGTCTTCAGCTCGCCTATAAAGGCAGCCTTCAGCTCGCCTATAAAGGCAGCCTTCAGCTCGCCTATAAAGGCAGCCTTCAGCTCGCCTATAAAGGCAGCCTTCAGCTCGCCTATAAAGGCAGCCTTCAGCTCGCCTATAAAGGCAGCCTTCAGCTCGCCTATAAAGGCAGCCTTCAGCTTGTCTATAAAGGATTCAGCTCCCCTATAAAGCCTGCCTTCAGCTTGTCTATAATAGTTTCAGCTCCCCTATAAAGTCTGCCTTCAGCTCACCTATGAAGGCTACCCTCAGCTCGCTATAAAGGCTCCCTTTAGCTCACCTATAAAGGGTGCTTTCAGCTCCCTGTCTTACTATTCCCTTTTTATCTCCAAGCCCTTACCATTCGCTTTAAAGATTTGCCTTTCCCTCCCCTTTCCCCCCTTATACCCATGACCCATCTTCCATTTTTCATGTCACCCTGCAACAAACTATTTAACACCATTCCAGCTCCAACTTCATCTTCAGTCATGATCGTGATGATCAGCAGTAAAAGAATTTGTATTCAATGAATTTTTGAAAAAAAAATACAATAAAAAAACAAAAACAACGAAACCAACAACAACAACAACAAAAAAACAGACCATTTGTTGTTGTTCCATACGACCAAATCGTGTCTCTCTTGTAAAACACTTACTAATCGAAATTCGGGATGACAAAGTCGGAATTATTTGAAGTCATGATTATTGGCAGTTTCCAAGCTGACTGCATGGCTGGCTCACGATCCGAAATTCGAAATGGAAACAAAAATAAAAAAATCTTTTGTTCCAAGGATCCAAAATCATGCCAAACAGTTCATGCAGAAGAAGTTTTATGGAAAACGGTTCATATATTTTGATTTGGCAACCGTTATGCTTAACAAATGGATTTCCAATTGTTAGGATGGAGTATTTCTATTTGGAAATTTGTTGTTGAGAATTTGAAATTTAATGAAGTTGCCTGACCCATAAACAAATACAAATGACTGAGGCAACACCTTGGCAAGCGTAAGTGTAGAGAGGTAACTGGGTGGATGAGAGTTTTGAAGTAGAATATTGAGTGACGAAAATGTCGTAAACCTAAAACATTTAATTAAATGGTAACAGGGGACAAATGTTGCATTTTGGTACATGTTGATGATTTTTTACCATTTGTCAAAAATGTCGTAAACCGAAAAAAATTACTTTCTTTCATTTATGTAGGTGTTTTGTGCAAATGGAGTGAGTTTGGTAAATTTTTGACGTTTTTTACAAAATGTCAAAAATGTCGTAAACCTAAAATTCACATTTTATAACATCCCAGACGTGGTCTATAGCACTATTTGGAAATTTTCATAAATTTTTGACAATTTTTACTACATGTCAAAAACGTCGTAAATGTAAAAAACTTACAGATTTGCGCAAAAAAAAATTAAACCTAAAAATCACTTTATTTTATTGAATGTTTGGAGCAAATGGAGTGTGTTTGGTAAATTTTTGACGTTTTTTACAATATGTCAAAAACATCGTAAACCTAAAATTCACATTTTATAACATCCCAGATGTAGTCTATAGCATAATTTCGAAATTCACAAAATATTTTTGACATTTTTTACCACATGTCTAAAAAGTCATAATTGTCAAAAACTTAAAAAAATAGTTTAGAAATCATCAAAGAATTATTTTATGGCTAAAAATTAAATTTAGTTGCAAAGTGCAAAAAAAAATATTTTTATTTCTATTTCAGTGTCGTAAATGTAGAAAACCCTCATAAATACAATTCTGGTACTTTTTTCCATGTCGTAAAACTAAAAAATCAATTTATTTTCATTTATTTAGGTATTGTGATCAAATAGAGAGATTTTGGTAAATATTTGCAGTTTTATACAATATGTCAAAAATGTCGTAAACCTAAAATGTCACTTTTATACACTGTCAGAAATGGTCTATAGCATAATTATTCAACTCACATAAATTTTTGATATTTTTAACCACATGTCAAAAACGTCGTAAATGTCAAAAACATACAAAATTTATAAAAAAACTATTCAAGAATTATTAAAAATACATTTGTAATGCCAAATAACCTTTGTCAAAGATGTTGTAAAGTGCAAAAATATATATTTTTTATTGATATTTCAATGTCGTAAATGTAAAAAAACACTCTTATATGCTATTCTGTTACTTTTTTAATGCCGTAATTCCTAAAATTCTATGTATATTCCATTATAGGACTATTTAAGTGCAAAAATATTAAATTTTCATATATTTACGACATTTTGTACTACATGTCAAAAAAGTGTCGCAAATGTCAAAAACCTATAAAATTTGATTAGGAATCATTTACTGATTTATTTATGACTTAAAACACGAATTTTCAGGACAATAATAATTTTCTAAAAATTGTTTTTTATGTAAACGTAAACCCCTAAATATGTAGTATTTTAATGTAAACCTAAACATAAATTTTTGTAATTATTTTAAAACTGCTTGAGGACATACATATAGATTTTACTAACAAATTTTGATATTTTATACCCAAGTACCCTTTGTCAAAAATGTCGTAAACTAGTAGAAAATTATATAAATATATTCTTTTGAAGATGTAGATGTAAAAAAACTCTCATAAATCCAAAATTCCTTTTCTATACCATTACATAATTGATCTATTACAAAAATAAAAAAAATCACATATACATTTCCGACATTTTATACCAAATGTCGAAAATGTCGTAAACCTCAAAAACATACAATAATGTCTTAGGAAATACAAGGGAATATTCTATGGCAAAAAATTAAAAGCTCAGGGAAATATGACCATTGTCAAAAATGTCGTAAACTTGTAGAAAATTGTATAATGTCAATTTCTGAGTACTTTTTACGCGGTAATACCATTTTAGAATATCTGTTGACAAACACATTAATATTACGTACATTTTTAACCAGAGTACCCTTTGTCAAAAATGTCGCAAACCAGTAGAAAAGTGTATAATTATTTTGTTTTTAATTGTATAATTATTTTGTCGTAATTAGAAAATTCTTTTTTGTATCATTCCGGATTGATTTATGACAAAAATTCAGTTTTCTCCGACATTTTATACCGCATGTAAAAAATGTCTAAAACCTAAAAAAATGTCTTAAGACCTACCCAGGAATATTTAATGGACAAAATAAAAATTTCAGGGCAAAATAAAATTTGCCAAAAATGTCGTAAACAGGTAGAAAATTGTATATTACATACATAAAATGTTACAAATGTGAAAAACTATTCATTTCAGATACCCTTTGTCGCTGAAATGGTGATCAGAACAGTTTTAGTACATAAAAGTTAATTTTGCATACATTTTTGACATTTTATACAACATGTCAAAAATGTCGCAAGTGTCAAAAACGTACAAAATTGTCATGGGATGCACCTGAGAATATTCTATGGCCAAAAAAAATTAAATTTTCTGTGTGAAATAAAATTTGTCTAAAATGTAGTAAACTTATACAAAACGTATAATTAATTTTTTTAAAGGTCGTAAGCTTGTAGAAAATAAAAAAATCAGATTTGCAAAGTGAAAAAATCTTCCCTATGCCATTCTCGCTACCTGTTTCGCTACTTATCTCTTAACTTAATAAATTGTTTCGAGCTTCTTCGCTACAGCGCTACTATCATGCTGAGCGAAATAATGACAAAGTTAATAACGACAATAATCATGATAATAATGATCATGCTTCTGGCGGTGCTGCCTGCTCCTGGTGGTGGTGGTAAGTAAATTTGGTTGTTACTACTACCGCTGATGAAGATGATGATTATTATTTGGTTTTTACAATTGTTGGTAATTTAATATTTCGTTTTTCTTTTTTTGTTTTGCATTTCCAGTTTACCTTTAGTTGGTTCTCTTAACACTTAACACTAGACTCTGTCAGTCAGCCAGTCCCGACATACAATCATTTCTGTGTCATTCCCTACTTGTTGTTGTGTGCCACCTTTTTGTTTGGCTTGTGTGGTAAAAAAAAAGCGAAACAACCGTTACAAATTCACTTTTCGTTCCATTAACCTATTCACAGAAAAAAATCGTAACCAAAAACGAGGAGGTCCAGCCATGGCTAGGTTGCCTGCTTGCTTGCTTGCCATCCCGTCGTTATGGAACACAACAAAATGTTTTGTTTTGTTGAGGTGGTTTCCTCACCTTTTCTGTTTGCTGCTGCCGCTGATTCTGCAGTTTCAGCTGCCTCTCTGTTTTTGATTTGCCCACAGAGATGAGTTTTGTGTAAATGTTACGTTTTCTATGGGGCATTGTAATTCACTCAACTTCAGTTCGGTCGTGGTGGAAGTCAGTCAAAATATAAACACAATAGCCGTTAGGTTACTGACTTTCAAACAGCTGTATGGGGAGTGAAGAGTCCCAATGTAGCTATTTGCCCATCATTATGGTCATGTTATTAATATTTAGTACTTGTAAGGAGAAATCGGAAAACAAAAAAATAAAGAAATGGAAGGGAAGGGAAACCTTTTGGGAAGGGAGTAGGTGAACCAGAAAACCTTACAAAAATAGTACGTTGTGCAAAATTTTGTAGCATACTTTGGGTCTTCGGTGCACCTTTTACTTAAAATCGGACGAAACTTTATGTAGGAGCTATATCTAAATCTGAACCGATTTCAACAAAACTTGCCACCTACAGAACTACTGTAGGTTGTGCAAAATTGTGCCAATCGGACCCACATGGGGAGTTTGGTGCGGCATTTACATCTAACTTCTAGGTTATACTAGCTTCAGTACGATGTGGAAAATTTTGCGTAAAATTTGTGTAAAATCGGGCGAAAATATATATGTAGAAGCTATATCTAAATCTGAACCGATTTCAACGAGACTTGTCAGAGATTAATTTAAAATTGAGTGGCGATCGGACAAACTGCGGGTCTATAGTGCACCGTTTACATAAAATCGGACGAAACTATATATGGGGGCTATATCTAAACCTCGACCGATTTTCACGAAACTTTGCTCACATCTTTCTAGACCTAATTCACTACGTTGTGCAAAATTTCGCGCAAATCGAACGATATATAGGGAGATATATCTAAATTTGAACCGATTTTCCGGAAACTTAACACACATCATTCTAGGCTTAATTGAGTACGCTGTGCCAAATTTCGTGCAAATCGAAACATATTAAGGGACTATGGTACACCATTTACCTTAAATCGGACGAAAATATATATGGGAGCGATATCTAAATCTGGACCGATTTTCAGGAAACTTAATACACATCATTCTAGACCATATTCATTAATCTGTGCCAAATTTCGTGCAAATCGAAAGATATATAGGGACTTTCGTACACCATTTACCTTAAATCGGACGAAAATATATATGGGAGCTATATATAAATCTGAACCGATTTTCACGAAATTTAACACACATTGTTCTAGACTTATTTTAGTACGCTATGCCACATTTCGTGCCAATCGAAAGAAATATAGGCACTTTGGTGCACTTATATCTAAATCTGAACCGATTTTCTTTAATTTCAATAGGGTATGTCCTTGGACCAAATAAGTGAACTGTGCCAAATTTCATCCAAATCGGATCATAAATTCGTTCTGTACTTTGTTCACAATTTAACATCTGCAAACGGACAGACGGACTGGCGGACATGCATAAATTGACTCAGAAAGTGATTCTATGCATATTCTCAAAAGGAACCATGTGTCTATCTCGTTTCCTTTTGCCTGTTACAAACATATGCAAAAAGACATAATACCCTGTACAACAGTGTGGTGAAGGGTATAAAAATCCACGTCTATGTATGGGGCTTGAAAAAATATTTTTAAAAAATCCACGCCTATAGAAGGTCTATGAAAAAATATTTTTAAAAAATCCACGCCTATAGAAGGTCTATGAAAAAATATTTTTAAAAAATCCACGCCTATAGAAGGTCTATGAAAAAATATTTTTAAAAAATCCACGCCTATAGAAGGTCTATGAAAAAATATTTTTAAAAAATCCACGCCTATAGAAGGTCTATGAAAAAATATTTTTAAAAAATCCACGCCTATAGAAGGTCTATGAAAAAATATTTTTAAAAAATCCACGCCTATAGAAGGTCCATGAAAAAATATTTTTAAAAAATCCACGCCTATAGAAGGTCTATGAAAAAATATTTTTAAAAAAAAATCCACGCCTATAGAAGGTCTATGAAAAAATATTTTTAAAAAATCCACGCCTATAGAAGGTCTATGAAAAAATATTTTTAAAAAATCCACGCCTATAGAAGGTCTATGAAAAAATATTTTTAAAAAATCCACGCCTATAGAAGGTCTATGAAAAAATATTTTTAAAAAATCCACGCCTATAGAAGGTCTATGAAAAAATATTTTTAAAAAATCCACGCCTATAGAAGGTCTATGAAAAAATATTTTTAAAAAATCCACGCCTATAGAAGGTCTATGAAAAAATATTTTTAAAAAATCCACGCCTATAGAAGGTCTATGAAAAAATATTTTTAAAAAATCCACGCCTATAGAAGGTCTATGAAAAAATATTTTTAAAAAATCCACGCCTATAGAAGGTTTATTAAAAAAATATTTTTAAAAAATCCACGCCTATAGAAGGTCTATGAAAAAATATTTTTAAAAAATCCACGCCTATAGAAGTTCTATGAAAAAATATTTTTAAAAAATCCACGCCTATAGAAGGTCTATGAAAAAATATTTTTAAAAAATCCACGCCTATAGAAGGTCTATGCAAAAATATTTTTAAAAAATCCACGCCTATTGAAAGACTGGAGGTAGTCTTTCAATAGCCTATAGAGACTACAAAGAAAGCGTTCTCTTTTGAAACTCTTTGGTCCCCTATTCAAATTCATAGCTCACACAAAATTCGTTGCAACCTATACTTCACTGAAACTTCTTCTTCTTCTACCATTAAAAAATACAATGTTTACCAATACACACAAACAAAATATACTTCCCTGCCAACAAATAGGTTAACAGTAGTACTACCTGTAAGTCAGTCAGCCAGTACGTCTGTCAGTCAGTCATTCAACTATTCATTTTCGCCATAGCCATAACCATTGTTCTGCCAAACTATTTCCACTCAGAGCAACACTTTTGTATATTTGCTTGGTGGTTATGTTTGGATTTGGCCATATTGGTTGGATGGTCGATGGTTACGTTCAGTCGGTCTGTAAATTATTTAGTTGGGTGTTGAACATGCTGTTCATCTTCACCATAGTTTTTGAATGGTCTTCTTCTTCTTCTGTTGTTTCTTTGGTATCGAGTAAAACGTAAAATTTTATAGTTATTTAAGTAATTGTTGTTGTAAATTGTAAAGTATTTCGGTAAAACGACAAAAGGGGGGAACACCAAGAAGCAAATCATTTAAGTCAAAACAGTCGGGACTCAAGACAATTTTTTTCTTTGTTTTTTTTTTTTTTGTTTGAATTTATAAGGAAAAGAAGTGCAATATTGATTTATGTTTATTAGGTGATAAGTAACATTCACGAAGTGAAGAAGAAAAAAAAAAAACAACAAATGAGGAGTTATGAGATGGCACGAGTATTGGAATTGCCATAAATTATATGGCAAACAAAAATAGAGTAGAGATGGCATGGGGATAAGATGGAAGATTTATGTAAATTTTGAGAATAATGTCGTGAGTTATGAACCACCTTTTATTTTTTATATTTTTTTATACTTACGAATGGCTTTTGTGGTCCGGGATAATCATAGCCATTTTGTTTGGGTGGTAAATATTGATTTGAACCGGGTGCTATTTGGGCATAAACGCAGGCTAGACCAATGACCGATATACTCTGAAAGGAGATGAAAATAAGAAATTAGTAATTTGTAATTATAAATTTAAAAAAAAAATTATATAAAAAATTAATTAAATATTTTAATTAAAACTCATTAATGAAAACAAATTATAAAAATATTTACAAAATTAAAAAAAATGTTCAAACATTAATAAAAGAGTTCAGGGAATATTTTTCTAGGCTTATACAAGTCGTAGATTTTTAAAGAATATTTTTTCAAGGCCTATACAAAGCGTAAATTTTTTTGAATTCGAAGCTTATACAAGGCGTGGATTTTAAAAAGGAGGCGTATACAATGCGCGAATTTTAAAAAGGAGGCCTATACATGGCGTGGATTTTAAAAAGGAGGTCTATATAAGGCGCGGATTTTAAAAATGAGGCCTATACAGGGAGTGGATTTTTAGAAGGAGGCCTATACAAGGCGTGGATTTTATTAAGGAGGCCTATACCTGGCGTGGATTTTTAAAAGGAGGCCTATACAATGCGTGGATTTTAAAAAGGAGCCCTATACAAGGCGTTTTTATAGGGCCTTACAAAGTCATAGATTTTTTTAATTTTTTTTAGGGCTTTACCAAGGCGTAGATTTTTATACCCTACACAACTATGTTGTCAGGGTATTATAGCTTTGTGCAGCCCCAAGAGTTTGTAACGCCGCGAAATATTGGTCCTAGACCCAACTTTAAGTATACCGATCGTCATATCTCGACTAGCTGAGTCGATATAGACATGTGTGTGTCCGTCCGTCTGTCCATTATAATTTGTAAATACGATACAGGCCACAGTTATGGATCAATGTTCACGAAATTTTGCATGCAGGATGGGTTCTGGCCAATGAAGACCCCTATTGCTTTCTAAAGATCGGTTAATATTTAGGGGATGAAATGGACCAAATACAAAATTTTTGTCTGATTTTCTGGTCGCTTTATGGGTTTTCGAATCACCTATAGGCTACAATTATAAGCCGAACATCACAACACAACCCTTGGTGAAGGGAATCTATACAAATAATTAGAAGGGCTGTACTGAATATTGGTAATATTCGGAAAATATGTCAGTGTAAGGAAGAGGTGCTGTTGACCTCTAATCGGGCAAGATGGTGCAACTATCACGAAATATTACCCTGGCTCGGAATAAAAATCCGCAATAAGATAGAGTTCTATGATAGTTGTGTAGGGTATCGCATGGTCGGCCGCGTCCGTCTATACTGCTCCGCTCAATGGTTTTTAATTATTATTTGTTTGTTTTTTTTTTTTTTTTTGAAAAATATCGGGAGTGGATTTTTTAAAGAATATTTTCTATATAAAAATATTTATTAGAAAAATATTGAGAGGTGGGTCTCTTAAAAAATATTTTTAACGGTTGGAATAAAAAATACTTTAAAAATTTAATTTAAATTTAAAATATTAAAAATATTTTTTTTGAATGGGCACGAATATAAAAGCAAATGTAGGTTAAGCTCAAGAGGTGATAGGTGAACCACAGAGATTTTCATGGACAAGTTAAGGGATGTTTTATAGACGATCTGTATGGAGATTTTATAGACAAGTTGAATGAAGAATATTTAAAAAATCTTCTAAATTTATAACCCTTTTTTTAAACTTAAAAATTCTTAAAATCGTAATTCTAAAAAAATCTTTAAATTTAATACAAAAATCAAAAGTTTTTACCTTCGTTCCATTTATGGCTAAACAATGAGAATCAAAAATAACCTTTTCACCAACAAAAATCACTTTTTGTAGCCTCCTTTTTTATTTTCCGTTTTTGGGAAAAAGTCAATAGAAATCCCCAATTGTTGAAACATAAATAATTTTGCAAAAAAGAAAAAAAATAATACAACAAACTTTATCTTTTGGCACCTTGCGCTATTGTGCCCACCAATCATCGAACTAACAAATAAAACAAAACACCAAAAAAGTCCTCCAGAAACAATCTACGCTAACATTAAAATTTTGCCAAATAATAACAAATACCAAACACAAATACAAACTAACAACAACAATAACAAAAACAACAACAACAACGAAAAAATTCAAACTCCGCAAAAAATGATTAAAATCACAATTGACATTAAAAACTAAATGGTTTTTTTTTTGGTGGCAGAGGCGCGCTGATTCGGATGCTGATGATGATGCCGTTCTTAGTCTAACTAAACTAAATAACAGCAACGACAACAAAAACAACAACACCAAAAACAATAAGCAAAACCATTTACACTGCTAAACAATATCGAACAGAAAATAAAAACGACAAACCAATAGTGGAACCTAAGCCAAGCGGTGGGAGACTTGAGGGATGTTCTCGGCTGCACACCATTTATGTGACCAGCTACAACACAAAAACGCTTGCAGGTGCAAGCTTTTATTAGAATTTTTTGTCTGATTTGATTTTTTTTTCGTTTTCTTCTATTTGTGAATTTGCTCTTTTGCAAAAAAAAAACAAAAACTGAAATTCAATACAAATTCAGTGAAAAAAAAAACGAAAAAAATAAAAACTGATCAGCTATTTTTTAAAGGGCATTTGTAAATGGCAATAATTTAGATTGAGAACACCAGCAAATCAAGAGATGCTGTTAAAGAATGTTAAATGGAAGTCAATTGGCAACAACAACGACAACAAAAACAGCAACAATAAAAAAGCGAAAAAAACGTCTGAAATGCATATCATCGCTTCCAATGATGACGATGATGCTGATGATGAATCGCTGGAATATTGTCATACCATTTAATCCATAACAGACCATCCATCAGTTATCCGCTTGATAGACCATCACGTTTAGATTTTTGGTTTAATTGACAATTTTTAGTTTTAAATTGTCAACTATTAAAATAAAACAAATATATGTATGTATTTTTTGGAGAATATAAAGCTCATCAATCAATAAAATTTAACATAAAAAGGGATTTAGATTTATTTTCATGGAAATAGGTAGCAAATGGGAGAACTTCGTGAACAGGAGAAGAGGAGTCTTTTAGAAGAACGAAATGGTGTATTAATGGCGAATTGGTGACCGTATTCATAGACTGATTTATCCACGCTTTAATATTGCCTAAAATATTTTAAAAATCCATGTTTTCATGAATAGACCTCGACATCAAAAATATTGTTCAAAAAAAAGTATGCCTTGTATAGACCTAGAGATCTCGAACAAATATTATTTAAAATATTCAGCCCTTGCTGAGACCTTGAATGAATAATCTGTAAGAAATGTACGCCTTGTAAAGTCTTCGAAAAAAAATATTCCTTAAAAATCCAAGCCTTGTATAGACAAAGAAGAAAATATTAGTTATAAAAATCACGTCTTGCTCAGGCTTCAGAAATGTTGCTTACATGAAGACTCTGATATAATTCTAGTGAAAAAATATATGATGGAATATTCTTCTGTATATAATTTTTAATACACATTTCAACATTTTTGTAAAATATTCTTTCAAACGTAGTCATTAAAAGATCCGAATTCCCTTTAAAAAGAATACCTTCATATCCTACCTACTAGAAAGACATCCTACCCTCCAGCTTTTTTATAAAGGGTCTTCCTCCTGGTCTATAAAGCTACACTTCTGTCGTCTTTTGAGCATTCCCCCTGCTCGCTTGGAGGAACCTTCCCTCTAGTTTGTCCAAGAAGACTCGCTCCGTCTCGTCCCTAAGGCTGGTCCATAAAATCTCCTTCCAGGTGGTATATAAAGAATCCTTCCAGCTTCCAACTTAAAGACTCCTTTCTGCTTGCCTATAAACTCCTTTGCCTCATCTTTATTAAAGCTCCCAGTTCCAGATGGTGTATATTAAAGTCCCTTCAGTTCTTACATAAGGATTGAATGAAGCTCGTCTATAATATCTCCCTTCAAAGAGTTTTCATCATTCTCTCATTAAATGAGCACAACAGGGCGTATACATGTTGTTAATATGTATACGCACCAGGTGCCAGTATTATTTTATTAATCGAATGGGTTTGATTTCGAATTTTCCATATCATCTATAAAAATTGTCAATTCAGATCATCTGTAAAATACACTATATAGCCTAAAAAGACATTATTTAGCTCGTCCATAAAGCCACCCTCCAGCTTTTATGCCTTCTTCTTCGGACACTAATAATCTGAGAATAGATTATTATTTTCGATATTATTTTTTAATTAAATACTAAATGTGGACACCTCTCCAACCCAACTCTGCCACATTCACATTCGTCGAAACTCCCATAACATCTGCGACGAAATTAAGCCACAATGGCAATTAGTTAAAAAGGCAAATTTTTATGACCATATAAAGTCTCATAAAAAGAATTCACATAAATCACACCTTAAAACAAATCTCCAGAAGACAAGGCAACGAAGGAGGAGAAGAGTCTGCTGATGAAGACAACCTCAGCAAACATCTGTTGCTCTTAAGAGAATTTTAAAAATACAAGAAACAACAAAAAATCATCATTAAATTATTAAACTTCACATTCAATGTTCCGACTGCTACGAACATCTTAGCCATAGCCTCTCTGTCATAAATAGTTGGAAAAGTTTAAAGCCGAAGATGTTCGAAAATTATTAACCAAGCCAAGAATGATGACGATGAAGATGATGAGGATGGTGTGAGTTAAAACAATTTTTTATATGCCATGAATGTTAACATGGTAAGCCATGTTAGGCTGGTAAAGAAGTCGTAACGCGTGGATGTTGGCAACAAACCTACTTTTTGTCGAAAAAAATAAAAAAACGCAACAACATCTAAGGGGAGTTAGCCGAACAATTGCTGACAATAAACACCAACAGATAAGCTGCTGCTTTACACAATGAATATGCAGACAAGAGAAAAATCTGATGGAGAAGAAGAAGCCTTTTATACTACACAGTAGTTTATGTTAACTGATGATGACGTCTTATGGCCAAAAAAACTGAACAAAAACCAAGCAAAGAATGGCATGCCAGCCTACCAGAAAGGAGTGATGATGACAACCGTTAAAGAACATAATAAAGATGTTTATCTCTGTGGAAATGTTAAAATAATAATAAATATGAATGTTTGCAAACCTGAGCATGCCATTGTTTGTTACATGCACAATTGTTAATGGTTGTTTTGGGGCGGTTTTTGTTTTATTGTCGTGTTAAACAAAATAATTTTTACAGGTAATTAAAATTTTTGAGAAAAGAAAACTTGAGACAATTGTGGGAAATTTATGACTTTTCGTGATCCAAATACTGCAAAGAGTATAGCCTTTGCCCACGCTCTCATTAAATGAGCTCTAGTGGGCGTATACATGTTGTCAATACGTATTCGCACCAGGAAACCTCAATATTAATTTATCTTATTATTCAAATTCATTTTTGTTTAGCATTTTCGGGTCAATACTAGAATTAACTGAAGAAAGTCTTCAAAAATATATTATTTTTTCAAAAAATTACTGCGCCATTAAATTACCACAATAGGCCGTATTAACGCACCAGGAGCTCGATATTTTTATACCCTACACAACTATGTTGTAAGGGTATTATAGCTTTGTGCAGCCCCAAGAGTTAGTAACGCCGCGAAATATTGGTCCTAGACCCACCGATCGTCATATCTCGACTAGCTGAATCGATCTAGACATGTGTGTCCGTCCGTCCGTCTATCCATTATAATTTGTAAACACGATACAGGTCACAGTTATGGACCAATCTTCACGAAATTTTGCATGTAGCATGTGTTCTGGCCAATGAAGACCCCTATTTTTTTTGGTAAAGATCGGTTAATATATAGGGGGTGAAATGGACCAAAAACTTTATTTTTGTCTGATTTTCTGGTCGCTCCAGAGGCCGCAATTATGGCCCAAACATCGTGAATTTTTACATGGAGATGGGGATCGGGCCAAACAATAAGCATGCCTCTTTTGATGAAGATCGATCGATATTTAGCGGGTCTAATGAACCCTTGGTATTCTATAGTGTATATATTTACCCCTGAAGGATGTAGACCCAAGAAGTTGAAAATATATCCAAGACGAGTGGTTGGCCTTGAAATTGATACCAATTATGTTGTCGTATGTAGGGGAGACTGGGGCACCTTCGGCATCGGGGCACCTTCGGCAATCGCGTTTTCGATATGAAGCTCTCACCGTACATCGCTAGTTTCGATACATAGGTATCGAATATCGAAATAAATAACTGACATAAAGTTTGAAATTTCTAGCTAATAAGCTTATTTAGATACATGGGTTTTTGTATTTTTATAGATGTTTCTGTAATATTTCAATTCCATTTCGTAAGTATTTCGTGTATAAAACTTTTTAAATTTTTAAGACAATATTATTAAAAAGTGGTTAACTACGATGTGTATTATTATAGAAATATTTAAAAATATAATGTTTTTACAAAACTGATCGAAAAAAATGAAAAAAACTATAAAAAGTACATTCGGGGTACATTCGGCATTTTAAAGTGGGGCACATTCGGCCATATACAGATTGTGCAATATTATTTCCATAAAATGTTTTTGAGTTTGTTTTTAAAACTAATTTTAAAACTAATCTTTTAATATGGTTCAAAATTGCATATATAAGATCAAACGTTCTTGTATTGACGAAAATGCGATAGAAAACCCCCATTTCTGATGGTGTGTGCGACCTTGAGATGTAAACGTCCGCAGCTAGAAAATAAAGCCCTATAATTCAAACATTGTGTGGCGTATTAAAATCAAATAGAGCCTTTAGAGGATCAGAATTTCAACCAGACTGATAGAGATGACAATTACCCGGCTATGACTATGGTGCCGAATGTGCCCCATCAAATGCCGAAGCTACCCCGGGTTGGGGCACATTCGGCAAATTTGACTTTTTTTACAAAACTGTAAAATTTTTTAACTAATACTATTTTTTTATATCTTTTTGTTACTATTTTTTATAATTAAGTGTCAGAGGACAATAATAAGCCATAAAGTTGTTATATATGTTGAATAAATACTGAGATATAGAGCTTACGTATTCAAATATTATTTACTAACCCATTACCCCCCTAGAAAGCGAAAATATAGCGCTGATCGCTTTGAAATTTTCCATGAGGATCCAGGTATGGTCAAGGACAACGCCTGTAATTTTCGGTGGTGATCAGATAATAATATTGGGATAATGTTTTTTTCGAGTCGATCTATAGGCCACAATTGAAATTCGAACATAACAACACAACCCACAGTGAAGGTCAAGAGAGTGCAAATATTGCTCAAGATCAGAATATAGAACCACACAAAGTTAGACTTTCGTGGAAGTTGTGTAGGGTATCATATGGTCGGCACCGTCCGACTATACTGCTCCGCTCACTGGTTTATTTCATTATTTGAACGAATTTTGTTAGAATTTTTAATTTACTGGTCCATACTATAATTTTTTATTTGATCAATATTATTTTATTTCATTAAGGGAATGCATTTAAATTGGAATTTTTAATTTACAGGTCTGTATCAGACTTCAAAAAATTATTGAAAATTGAAAATGTTTTCGAAAAGGTATTTTACTAAAAAATAGTTCTTGCAAATGAGCACAATCGGGCGTATACATGTTGTCAATATGTATACGCACCAGGGGCTTCAATACAATTTTATTTCATTAAGCGAATGCATTTGGATTGGAATTTTAAATTTACAGGTCTATACCAGACTTCAAAGAAAAATATTTATTTTAAGAAAAATGTCAAAAATTCATTTTACTAAACAACAAAAAAAAAAAAAACATATATTTTCTACATCATTAAATGATCACAATCGGGCGTATACATGTTGTCAATATGTATACGCCCAGGGACCTCAATTTTATTTTATTGCATTAAGTGAATGTATTATGATTATAACTTATAGTTTACTGGTCCATACTAGACTCAATAAAAAAATTACAAAACATAAATAAAATAAATGAAAATACTCAGTCGTATACATGCTGTCAATATGCATACGCACCAGGGGAGGCGCAAAATTATTTTATTAGTGAATGCATTATGATTAGAATTTATAGTTTATTGGGTCATACTAGACTCAATAATTTTTTAAGGTAGAGACAAACTTCAACTATGTCTATTATAAAAAATATAATTATTACTCAAATAAATGTAAGCATTCAGGCGTATACATGCTGTCAATGTGTATACGCACTAGGTGTACTCAATATAATTTTACTTCATTAATTGAATGAGTTTTGTTTAAAATGTTTGTTTATTAGTCCATCCTAGACATCAGAACAATTTATTTAATTTGCGAAAAACCTTCAAACATTTATTTTATCAACAAAAATATATTTTTGGGCAAAAGATGCTCAAATATATTTTCAAAGACTCCTCCTCCTAAAAAATCGTCATTATTTTTTTTTTTTGAATATTCCACCTCCAAAAAATAATTTTTAATTGAAATAAATGTTAATATAAATACAAATATTTTCTTGTTGTTCTAATCAGATAAGCAAATAAGCATTTTTTGGTCAACCATTTATGGCCTTTATTCAATATACGAAAAAAACCATTTACATTTTGAATTATCAAGAGGATCAGCATCATGCTGTGGTCATCTACTACATAAAATGTCTTATGGCGACTTTTTACAGTAGCCAGCCAGCCATCCAGCTAGCCAATTAAAATGATAGATTTGTTCATAATCGAATATCATAAATTATATAAGTAGCTTCTGACAGCCATCCAAAGTACTCAGTGGTTTTATTAGGTTTTCGGATTTAAATGTTAATGAAGATCATAAAATGGCAGTGGTCATTAATTGAAATGGGAATTCAGAAGAAGATCATAAAAAAACATTTTTGAAATTTAACGAAATTGATTCCTATTTATTGAAAAAAATTAAAAATGATTATAGTGAGAATTTTGAAAATAAAGTTTTTTTTTGATGATTGAAAAAAATATTTTGTGAATATTTGGATTTGTTAATAATATGGAGAGGATTTTTAAGACATTTTTTTGGGAAGTATATCATAGCTTTAAAAATTTAAAGATGAAGGTCTATTGGATCGATTTTTTAATAGTTTTTTTTAAAGATTGGACTTCTGGAGCACCAGTGGGCGTATACATACTGTCAATACGGATACGCACCAGGAAACCTCAATATTATTTTATTTCATTAATCGAATTCATTTCGTGAATTCATTTCATTGCAACTCCGACCATGTAGCTCATCTCGAAAGAGAAATTTATAATTCATTTTTGTTTAGCATTATCGGGTCAGTACTAGTAGACTTAACTGGAGAATATTATTTTCGCAAATATAATTTCTGCACCATTTAATGACAATAGGGCGTATACATGCTGCCATTAGGTATACGTACCAGGGGGCTCGACATTATTTTATTTCGTTATTTGAACCAATTTTGTAAGAATTTTTATTTAAAATATATTTGACAAAAAAAAATATTGGACTTCTACAATTGAATTCTTAATGGATGTAGGATTTTCCTTCAAAGGTCTTAATTTTGAAGTCTGATCAAAGGTCATCGAAAGGTAAAAGGAAACCTTATGTAGATTTTCTTGCGGTAGAAGACTTATTGGCCTTTTGGAGGTAGGAGAATGGTCCTTACAGATGTATATGCTTCCTTTAAAGGCCTTCCGATGGTTGTCTATGGTTTTTTGAAGATTTTCTAAAGGAGAATGCATTGTTGCAAGTCCCTTCAATGCAAGTCCCTTTAAATAATTTGTAAAGGTAGTAGCCCTGTAGATTTTTTCTCAGTAGACGACCCGTAGGTCTGATCAAAGGCTGTCCGGAGATTTTTGAAGTCTTTTTTTGACGATATCCTGTAGAAAAATTGCATTTTTGGAAAGTTGCAGGTCTCTTCTAAGATCTTATTGTAGATTTTATTTCGATAGAATTGCAGTAGGTCTTTTGGAAATACAAAGATGTAAAATTCGGAAGGTTAATATGCTGCGAAGGTTCTCTTTGTATTCTCAAGGAAACATCCGTGCTAAATATCTGTTGTGAGTAGTATATCTTCGATAAACCGATAATTATCTAAGACCCCATTTTATGGCCTTCTGCAGGTATTTTTTAATTTTTCAGAATACCATCTTTCGTAGTCGATATAAAAAAGGGAGTTAAAACTCTGTACGTGATCTGTAGGAAGGAGATCATCATCGCTCTCTGTGTTCCATAGGTAAAATTTATTTCTCAAGCCAGAAAGGATAGATAACTTTTGAACAGATATGACGAATGACAAAAAATCTTTCCTATATTGACAAATTTAATTAAAATTTTGTTTCCATTTATAGGATAGGATATTTTCATCCTTGAAACGCTTCTATAGGGGAGAAGCCTTGTATAAGACTTCACTAAAAATCTACGTCTAAGGGAAGGTTTTAGAAAAAATCCTTTTTAAAAATCCATGCCTTAGGGAATGTTTTGGAGGTAAAATGTCTTAAAGAATACCCTTTGTATAGATTTTTTATGGGGCCCGTACATATTTTGTGTGTCCAGATTACAATTCTATATACAGGCTATTTTCTGTAGACATTCTGAGGATAAAAACATTTATAGTTTTAGTATTTAGGGAATATTATTTTATATCTATGTTTCCTAAACGATTTGTGGCCCTATGATCGACCACCAAAAACAAAAGACTTAAGAAACAAACCTGATGCACGACCAGAGGACCATTGTTTCGTTTTTTGTTAATTTTTCCCCATTCGTATTTATTTGAAAAGTAACGGGAAACAACCATTTTATAAGCCTTCTATTTAAACCCTATAGATTTTTTAAAAACTAGATTTCTGTAAAAGGTATTCTATAAATGGATGAGAAGTTGAAGAAGTATATTTTGACGTAGGATGACTTTTATGTGTATTCTATATAGTATTGATTTTTATGGGACTTCTATGAAAATCAGATCGTCTATTTTTTCTTCAAAAACATATGAAAAGGTTTGGCTGTAATTTAATATTTCTAGGCCGAGAATTAGGATCTGTAATTCTTGGAAATCTGTATTTAGTATTCGACTGCATTTCCTTATGGTTATGAGAGCACAAATTCACCCAAAGGTATTTTCCTTTTCTCCTTTAAGTTCAACATTTCCATCTCTGACCTCAACTTATTTATGGCAACCTTTGACTTCATCTAGTCAATATCGAAATTTATGTATCATCACTTATCAAGTAATTAACACTATCGTGTTTGATGTCAAACAAAAGTTTACAATGTTAATTGCTGGACGGCATGCCTTCTGAATAGTCAACACCTTTAGAACATTCAACATCTCCGGAACACTCAACACCTTATTTTATTGAAAAAAAAAAATACAATAACAATGAAAAGCCCTTCTCAAACCAGACCTAACTCAACAGTAGTAATGAAAACAGAAAAAAACATCAAAATTCAAATTCACGTTCAATGTCGTAATTATCGTTTTAATTGAACATAGAAAATGTGCACTATCAAAGTAACTGAATCTCGATTGGAAATAACAACAATAATAACAATTAATTAGCATATTATCTCGAGATAAATGCACAAACAAATGAACAAAAATGAACATTTGGCATTCCTCAGAGAGTGATTTGTAAAAAAAAAATAAAAATTATTGTTTTTTAAACGAAAACGGAAGTAATTAAGAATATTACAATAAATGTTAATGGTGACTAAGGAAAAATGTGTTCATCGAATGAAATAAATGGGGGAAATAACCCACTCCCCTGAGATGAAAGTGCTCGGTTCAACAGAAGAAGTCAATGTGGTGCCCAAAGGGAAAAGTGAACGTTTAAAAAACCTTAACTCTTTGGAAACACACATTTTTTATAAAATAAATTGTTTGATAGGCTATTGACTTAAAAATTATATTTTGAGAGGCTTTAAAAAAATGACGGACTATCACAAATCTCATAATTTTTTTTGAAAAATTTATATTTTCAGGACAACAAATCTGGATTTTTTTTTTTTTTTGAAAAATTTATCAAGCCTTAATAATTATTTAATTTATTGACTTATAGTTTCCGCTTTATGCATCTTTTTCGCAATATGAGTTCATTGTAATATTTCGCAACATCATCGATCGTTTATCTTCTGTATGCTCGCTGTTTTTTCCTAGAACATCCATTGAACACCTCAAGGTAGTTGGCTATTTTTCCCCTTTCAATGCAAATTTTTTAGCATGATTTAAAATAGACGTCAATATAATAGACAAGTTGTTGTTGTATTGGATTTATTGTTTGCCGGACTATTGAAGTGTATATCAACGAAATAAGATTTGTTGGCAACATAATTAGCTAAACGATTTGTGGCCCTATGATCGACCACCAAAAACAAAAGACTTAAGCAACAAACATGATGCACGACCGGAGGGCCATTGTTTCCTTTGTTTTTTCATTTTTTTAATTTTTCCCCCATTCGTATTTATTTGAAAAGTAACGGGAAAAACGTAATGAATTATCGCCTCAACACATAGCAACAACAACAAACAATCGCACAATGATGCGCACACAATTTTTGTCATGTTTTCCGATATCTGCCATTAATCACAATTGCGTCTGTGATATTGAGAATCGTCGTCGTCTTCGCCATCACCATCTCCATCTAATAAATAAATAAATAAATGTTTCCTTTTCGAAAAATACAAATTGTTTGTATTGTTGTAACTGTCGGCTAACATTTTAACATATTTATTAACAATTGTTGGTGTTGTTGTTGTTGGGTTTCATTATAATGAAAACAAACGGCATGCATGCTTTACGAATCAAACATTTACATGTGTATTTTTAAATTTTTTTTTTTTTTTAATTCAAACGTTTGCACAAATCTTTTTCGGATAATCTTTTGTTTTTATTATTGTTGTTGTTTTTTGCAATTTTGCTATGCTCTTTTGTTCGTTAATGCGAATAATTGATAATCAATAGTTCGATGTCGTTACTAACAGTTTTTTTTTTGTTTTTTTTTATTTTTTGTTGAATATCATGAGCAGGAATTTATTTATACTTTGCAAAAAAACAAAACAAAAAAAAAAAAAAAATAGAAATAGAAGAATATTTTTTTTTTAATTATATTTAACCCCTTGAGTCTCTATCTCTACCCTACACAACTATGTTGTCAGGGTATTATAGCTTTGTGCAGCCCCAGGAGTTTCTAACGCCGCGAAATATTGGTCGTAGACTCACCTTTAATTATACCGATTGTCATGTCTCGACTATATGAGTCGATCTAGACATGTGTGTCTGTCCGTCCGTCCATTATAATTTGTAAACACGATACACGCCACATTTATGGACCTATCTTCACGAATTTGCATGTAAGAAGGGTTATGGCCAATGAAGAACCCTATTGTTTTTGGAAAAAATCGATCACTATTTAGGTGATGAATTGACCAAAAACGTTATTTTTGTCGGTCAGAGGCCGCAATTATGTCCAAACATTGCGAATTTTTGCAAGGAGAAGGTGATCGGTCAAAAAAATAAGCATGCCTGTTTTGATAAAGATCGGTCAATATTTAGCGGATCAAATGGAGGGCGATTATCGCTTGGAAATATTGCCTAGGCTCGAAATAAACATCCGCAGTAAGATACAGTTCCGTGGTAGTTGTGTAGGGTATCGTATTGTCGGCCCCATCCGACTATACTGCTCCGCTCACTGGTTTTTATACCCTTCACCACACTGTGGTACAGGGTATTATGTCTTTGTGCATATGTTTCTAACAGGCAAAAGGAAACGAGATAGACACATGGTTGCTTTTGATAATATGCATAGAATCACTTTCTAAGTCGATTTATGCATGCCCGTCTGTCCGTCCATGTATTTTTGTGAACAAAGTACATGTCGTCGCATTTAAGCATAGGTCACTTATTTGGGCCAAGAACAAACCCTATTGAAATTGAAAAAAATCGGTTCAGATTTAGATATAGCTCCCATATATATCTTCGTCCGATTTAAAGTAAATGGTGTACCAAAGTCCCTTAATATCTTCTAATTTGAACGAAATTTAGCATAGCGTACTGAATTGAGTCTAGAGTGATGAGTGTTAAGTTTCGTGAAGATCGGTTCAGATTTAGATATAGCTCGCATATATCTTTTCGTCCGATTTTAGGTTAAGAGTGTACCAAAGTCCCTATATATCCTTCGATTTACACGAAAATTGGCATAGCGTACTGACTTGAGTCTAGAATGATGTGTGTAAAATTTCTTGAAAATCGGTTCAGCTTTAGATATAGCTCCCATATATATGTTCGACCGATTTTATGTAAATGGTGCACCAAAGTCCCTATATATCTTCCAATTTGCACGAAATGCAGCATAGCGTATTAAATTGGGTCTAGAATGATGTGTGTAAAATGTCTGGAAAATCGGTTTAGATTTAGATATAGCTCCCATATATATTTTTGTCCGATTTTAGGTTAAGAGTGTACCAAAGTCCCTATATATCCTTCGATTTACACGAAATTTGCCATTACGTACTAACTTGAGTCTGGAATGATGTGTGTAAAATTTTTTGATAATCGGTTCAGATTTAGACTTTGCTCCCATATATATTTTCGTCCGATTTTATGTAAATAGTGTAGCAAAGTCCCTATATATCCTTCGATATGCACGAAATTTGGCATAGCGTACTGATTTATGTCTAGAACGATGTGTGTTAAATTTCGTGAATATTGGTTCACATTTCTAAATAGCTCAAATATATAGTTTTCTCCGATTTTATGTAAATAGCGCACTAAGGTCCCTATATATCCTTCGATTTGCACGAAATTTGGCATAGCGTATGAATTGAGTCTAAAATCATGAGTGGTATGTATTTCGAAAGGGTGCCTGATTAAAATTAAATTTTTAACAGTGCGGCGTACCGAATATCGTGTATCAATTTTGCTATAAATCGTTTCCCATAAGTTTGTCCTATGGTTGGCAGACGACTCTAAATCTGCCCGAATGATATTAAATTTATCAAAGGTTGCAGAAAGACATGAGCATGTTCCTTCGAGGGAACAGTGACATGCAATTGTAAGAATACATATGTACAACGTACCCTAAGTGGTGATGGGTATCATATAGTCGGCCCGGTCCGACTTTACTGCTTTCCTGACTGGTTTTAATTAAAATGGATGATAAGTGAAATCAAGGATTAGACATATTTAAAATAAAAGTATAAAGAATACAAAAAGCGTGTGGTAACATTTGGGCGCCATTTTTGGCTATGATTTTGTTCCTCAATTTTTGTTTCTCGTTTTTCAATATTTTTAATCTAGCCAGATTAGTCATGTAACACAAGAATCTGCCTTTGCAGCTTGTTAACATTCCATTTATGTGGCAATCGTGATGTAAACTCTGCGTTCGGTAATTCTTCTTCCTTAGTCCCCATCCCCCTGCCCATGTTACCAATTAAATGATTGATGTGACAAACTTTTGACATTGCCTCGACATGTGGGTCTTTGTTTTGTTTCTAAGCGGTAATTTTTAGAAACGTTTTTTTATTTTTTTATAATTTTTTCATGTCATGATTGTGCATACATTTATGAACGCTCGTTAAAATACTTAACTCGTTTCAAAAGAAGAAGAAGAAAAAAATAATTGTTTACATTACGCCTCCACATAGCTTGTAAATTATAAATATTGGAAGAAGAGTTCGAAAGAAGAAGAAGAATCGGTATATGAAGCTGCCTGCTGTTCTCTTCATGCCATGCCAGCCATGCCATCGGAAAGATTGTCATCTCCATTAAATGCCTTAAATCACATTTGATGCCAAACAATTATTTCATAAAACGCAATTACCATAAATGATGTGCTCTTTGTGATTACTTCGACAGCTGTCGTCGTTGCAGCAGAAAAACAGATGATGATGTGTATATGTAACAACTGTTTGAAAGACTTCAATTACACCCCGTCCCCTCTTTTAGATGTTAACTAAGTTTGTTGTTTTTTTAGCATTAATGTAAATATATTATAGACAAGTTAATAAGCTGTTATTATATAATATAAGTTAACAGAGCTTTCAAATAAATTGCAGAAATTTATGCCAACTCAAACGTGATTTTTTTAATGTTTGCGAATTAAAAAAAAAAAACAGGAAGATCCACACGTACAGCAATAAATTAAGAATTTCTAAAGAGTGGCTAATGGATTTTCTATGATGTCAATTTTTTTTTGAAATTATTGTACAGCCATAAAACAAAAATTTGCCACTACGGGACATATGGGGTCTATGTCCCGTAGTGGCAAATTGTTGAATATTACTACCAAACAAATAATACAAACTCAATTAACTGAGTAGTCCATGAGGAGCTTATGATGATGTGATGGTATACATCATCATCATCATTATTACATATCATGTAACCATAAAAGTATTGCACAGAATATGCCTCCATTTCAGTTTTTTTCTGTTTACCACAGAAGGTGTTGCCATAGTTCCGAGATGGTGTAATTCTCAGAAAAAAAAGAACATGAATCATGTAACAAAAAAATCATATCTCTCTATTTCCATCATCTTCATCATCAATACCTAAAAAAGCCACAGTTACAATCCCAACAACATCTATCAAATAACCAAATCTCCGTTACATCCTCTATGAGGGGTAACCTAAAGAAGTATTGACTAAGGAAAAAAAAATCACGCCATAAAAATGTCTGGCAAACAAGCGGTAGCTATTAGTAGGCGTCTTAACTTATCAAGAAAAATAACATGCCCTCAAAATTTTGTTGTTGTTTTTTTGCTTTGTTGTTGGAAAAAATGGAAGAAGAACAAGAGTTAGTATTTTATTACCAAACATCATTCCCTCATCATCATCAAATGCTAGAATAGATGTTAAATCATATGAAACAATAAGTATTTGAAAACATGGCCAACATGGTAGCAGTAATTGAAAATTTTAAAATTTTTAATAAAAAATATCCAAATAACTGCCAATATTATATTTTATTAAATTTTTTTATTTTTTCAATTACTGCTACCATGTTGACCTTGTCGGACGGGGCCGACCATATGATACCCTACACAACTACTACGAAAATATAACTTTCTGCGGTTCTATTTCTGAGCCTGAGCAATATTTCGTGATATTTTTACCCTCTTGACCGCTTAAAGGTCAAAAGCTCCACTTTCTAACCTTGAGCGCTTTCTATGTGTACAATTTCGGGATATTCGGGTTATAATTATGGCTTCTAGAGCAACCATAAAGACAGACAAAAAATCAGCTTGGACCTAGTGCAAATCCAAAGTTTTATCTCAAATATTTCCTTCTTTATTTAAAATGACATAACTTTTTGAAATATGGTCACCCTATAAGTTCGCACAACCACCCTAAATGTTAGCCCATTTACGTTTGCCACATGAATAGTCTATTTCGTTGTGGTCTTGGTTTTCTTTTGGGGAATTCTAAATGTTTTTTTTTTGGCGGTGGAGATTAGTACATTTCGCTTTCCGTTTGTTTGCTTGTTTGTATTTCTTCTTGTTTGTTTGTGTCATCTGCAGCAGCAGTCTGGACGCGATTGTCTGCTTCTATTTGGCTATAAATAGACACATAGATATGTATAAAGCCAGACAGGTCAAGTCTTTTGTTTTCTTTGTATATTCTTATTATGAATATTGTAGCAATTTTGTGGTCAAGGGTGGAGGGGTATTTCTTTCAAAAGATTTTTTTTTTTAATTTCACATATTTTTCGTGGTGAATGAAAGGAAAAATATGCGAAGATAAAAGTGAACGTTTCTCAAGGCTAGAATATATGTTTATCTATTTTTTCGGAAAGTTTAATTACAAGTTAAGGATATACATTATGATGATGAAAGGAGGGATGAAAAAGGAGCTTTGAAAATGGATAGTTGTTCATTTGAGGATTTTTTATTAAAAATAGTAAACAAATTACAACCACAACTACCCAAAACCGAAAACACCAACAGATCCTCCCCTTTGGTCCATGTTAGTTTCCAAATATTTTCTTCTTCTTTACTTCCTTTACTTTGTGCCTCCTTCATTATCTAGTCTCTCCCTACAATTGCCTTAATTTCATTGTATAAATGCCTATTTGTCTTGCCAGACTATTTGTCTATTTGTCAGACAGTCTGTCCGTATGTGTATCTCTCTCTCATTTCCTCTGATTATCTGTATTGGGGCTTCATTTCTGTTTATTTGTCTTTCGGTCTACCTCTTCAATTAACTGCTGCCAATGTCTGGTTGGGTAAATGTTAAATTTGCCATGCAAATAAATGTTTATCTATGATTATATGTTGTCGTTGTTGTAATTGTTGCTAATGTTACTTTTGTTGTTTCTTTTGTAGTCTTCCAATCAATTTCTACCATTATTATCTTTAATTGTTTAATAATGCGTAGAGGTTAATTTCAGATGTAATTCAGCAAAAAACTTAACAACATGTTGTAATTCATAGAAAAGAAAAAAAAACGGAAACCAATGAAGTCTTTAAAAGATGCCGCCGAACTAACGGTAAAATAATAACTGTATTTAAAGATAAATTAAGGCTAAGAACAGTTAAGATAAATGCTAAAAAAATCACATGGAGATTGATGTAGAAAATGACAGCAATATATGAAAATAAACCTTATTCAGCCAAGCTGAATTTATGATTTCCTTAAAGAGACCTTTTTCAACCAGGCTGAATTGAAGATTTCATATAGTAAACCTTATTCAGCCAGGCTGAATTGAAGATTTCCCATGGGAAACCTTATTCAGCTAGGCTGAATTGAAGATTTCCTAAAGGAAACCTAATTCAGGCAGGCTGAATTGAAGATTTCCTAAAGGAAACCTAATTCAGCCAGGCTGAATTGAAGATTTCTTAAAGGAAACCTAATTCAGCCAGGCTGAATTGAAGATGTCCTATGGAAAACCTTATTCAGCAAGGCTGAATTGAAGATTTCCTATAGGAAACCTAATTCAGCCAGGCTGAATTGAAGATTTTCTATAGGAAACCTAATTCAGCCAGGCTGAATGAAGTTTTCCACAGTAAATCTTCAATTCGGCCCGGCTGAATTAGGTTTCCCATAATAAACCATCAATTCAGCCCAGCTGAATTAGGTTTTCTATAGAAAATCTTCAACTCAGCCCAGCTGAAGTAGGTTTTCTATAGAAAATCTTGAACTCAGCCTCAGCTGAAGTAGGTTTTCTATAGAAAATCTTGAACTCAGCCTCAGCTGAAGTAGTTTTTCTATAGAAATCTTTAACTCAGCCCAGCTGAATTAGGTTTTCTATAGAAAAAAATCTTCAATTCAGTTTGGCTGAATAATGTTGGATGCCTTTTTTCCTTTATTTAACCCTCTTAAATGTTCCGTTTGAGGCGTATATACCATATAAATGTACAATTAAACCACCAGTACCAATAAAAAATATATTGCGAAAAAAACCCATTAGACAGACACCAGGGTAAAAAGTCAATTCAAATGCAAAATGTGTTTTGCGGGACTTTTCATTTTGTTGTTGTTGTCCCGCCAACAACGGACAGATTGTAACATCAGGACAAACAACACATTTTGATGCATTTCCTTTTGGGGGATGTTTTCCCAAAAGTGCTCCAGCAAGTCCTTGGATGAAAAAAAACATGCTCGTATTCAACGAATAAATACGAGGAAAAAGAAACTATTCCGCCCCTCAAAAAAATCGAAATTTAATAAATCTATGATGGGGAGGGAGAAAATTGACTAAAATTTATATTTGGGAAACGATTTTAAGTTGTTTTTGGTGTGGCTATTCCGATTATTTCTCATTTTAAGGCGATGGCGTTTGAGGCGTATAAATAACATTAATTAAGGGTGTTGGGTGTCGTATGATTTGTATTAATGTGTATTTTCATAGGGGGCGTATGATTTATATTAATTTAAAAAATAAAAGTAGACCAAGAATCTCATTAAAAAGTCGAAAATGTTTTACTTAAATTCTTGTCAATTCTTCAGAAACCAAACTCTAACCCTCGAAATTCCATCATTTGGTTTTCTATTCAAATTTGGTTTCAATTTCTGTCAACTAACCTTTTTTTTGTTAGCCAAAAACAACAAAACGAAAAACTTGTCTATTGTCACTCCAAAAATATGTTAGTCCGAGAGCATGAAGTCGAATATAATCTGTTAGAAAATTGTTCTGCACCACAAAAAAAAAAAAAGAAGAAACTCCCAACAATCCATACACACCTTACTTCGTGCAATTCCGAAAAAAATACCCCCGAAGGCTTTTATTGTCTAGCATGGCACCACATTGGCCAAATTTGGGTTGACGACAAAAAATCGAAACTCACATCTTTGACTAAACAACTGGTCAGAATTTTGTTCTGCATGTGTGTGTGTGAGATGGCTGGTATTGTAAAGTTTTCCGCAGGGCTTTTTAATGGATGGCGGCGGACAATGTGTGTTAGTGTGTGCATGCGTGTGTGTGTGTGCACATTTTTCCAAAAACCACCAAATATTTTTTTAACTCCCCTATGCGAACCAAACAAAAAAAAAGTGTAAACTTTTTGTTTGATTTTCTAGCCGACATTTGCTTGGTTCTGGTCGGATGGTTGTTGTTGCCGTTTGTTTTTTGGCATTTTAGTTTGCGGAAGTTGGCAATTCATTGCTATGCTGACTGCCTGCCTGCAAGTCAAAGCGTACGAACGTCTAGAAATATTTGAGGTTTCGCAGAAAAGAGAAAAAATATAACCGGAAAACTTTAAACAGTTTGTAGCCTAACGCAATGTAAGGGTTTCTTTTTTCTGTCAGGGAGTCTATTTTTTGTCTAATTCTTAAAAAAAAGAGACTGGCCATCGCAATCAAGGCAAAAACGTGAAATAATGTTGAAATATTGCAAAGTGTTAAAGAACGGAAATATTAAGATGAGCTAATATTTTTTAAAAATATTTTCTAAGGGTGTATCCTTAGGCGTGGATTTTTATAACCTACACAACTGTGCTGTCAGGGTATTATGTCTTTGTGCATATGTTTGTAACAGGCAAACGGAAACGAGATAGACCCATAGTTCCTTTTGAGAATATGCATAGAATCATTTTCTGAGTTGATTTATGCATGTCCGTCCGTCTGTCCGTCCGTCTGTTGGTGTTAAATTGTAAACAAAGTACAGGTCGCATTTATGATCCGATTTGGATGAAATTTGGCACAGCTCATTTGTTTGGCCCAAGGACGAACCCTATTGAAATTGGGAAAAATCGGTCCAGATTTAGATATAGCTCCCATATGTAGTTTCGTCCGATTTCATGTAAATGGTGCACCAAAGTCCCTATATATCCTTCGATTTGCACGAAATTTGTCATAAAGTACTGAATTGAGCCTAGAGCGATGTTTGCCAAGTTTCTTGAAAATCGGTCCAGATTTAGATATAGCTCCCATATATAGTTTCGTCCGATTTCATGTAAATGGTGTACCAAAGTCTTTATATATCTTTCGATTTGCACGAAATTTGGCACAGAGTACTGAATTGAGCTTAGAGTGATGTCTGCCAAGTTTCGTGAAAATCGGTCCAGATTTAGATATAGCTCCCATATATATTTTCGTCCGATTTAATGTAAAAGGTGCACCAAAGTCCCCATATATCTTTCGATTTCCACGAAATTTGGCATAACGTACTGAATTGTGTCTAGATTGATGTCTGCCAAGTTTCGTGAAAATCGGTTCAGATTTAGATATAGCTCCCATATATAGTTTCGTCCGATTTCATGTCAATGGTGTACCAAAGCCTTTATATATCTTTCGATTTGCACAAAATTTGGCATAACGTACTGAATTGAGCCTAGAGTGATGTCTGCCAAGTTTCGTGAAAATCGGTCCCGATTTAGATATAGCTCCCATATATAGATTCGTCCGATTCAATAAAAATGGTGCACCAAAGTCCCTATATATCTTTCGATTTCCACGAAATTTGCCATAACGTACTGAATTGTGTCTAGAGTCATGTCTGCCAAGTTTCGTGAAAATCGGTCCAGATTTAGATATAGCTCCCATATATATCTTCGTCCGATTTAATGTAAACGGTGCCGCGAAGTCCCTATATAACTTTCGATTTGGACGAAATTTGACACAGAGTACTGAATTGAGCTTAGAGTGATGTCTGCCAAAATTCGTGAAAATCGGTCCAGATTTAGATATAGCTCCCATATATATTTTCGTCCGATTCAATATAAATGGTGCACCAAAGTCCCTATATATCTTTCGATTTCCACGAAATTTGCCATAGCGTACTGCATTAGTTCATCCAATTTCATGTTAATATTCCTGTTTAATATAACCATAGTCGTGAAGAGTATCATATAGTCGGCCCCGTCCGACTTTACTACTTTCCTTACTGGGTTAAAAATATGTTCTAGAGGTTTTCTTAAATATGTTTTTTGTATTTAAAAACGAAATTATATTTTATTATTTTGGTTATTTCCCCCCAAATTTTTCCCCCTATTTTACTTATTTTCAAAATATTTATTTAATAACTCTCCCCTCTCCTTAAAGTATACTTTAAAAATAAATATATATTTTTTTTTGACAAAAATTGCAATTTAAATGCTAATCCATGGCTCTAGGTTTTGAATTGCTTCTTTGTGTGCTGCTGTTGTTGTTGTTATTTTCAAAAATTCCTGACAAAAATAATAACTTTTTTATGGGCCGTCATCTTGTTTTATAAATAAATTATTTTATGCAACCATACCCCCTTCCCAAAAAAATGCCCCTAAAAGTAGACAACAAAATTTGTGCTTTGAAGTGGTTATTTCAGCAAATATTTGTTTGTTATTTTATTTATTTATTTGCTGTTGTTGTTGCTGTGTGTTTTTCGAATTGTTTCAAATTCATTCATTTTCGCCCCAAAATAGTTTTGAATTTTGTTTTTGTTGTTTTGTTTTTTTTATTCCATACTTATCAACACTTTCCCAAATGAATAAATGAATGAATTTATTAAACTATCAACAAATACAAGAGCTAGAAAACTATGCCACACAAATAGCCCCTATGTGTATGTGTGTGTGGTAAAAAACTATGCCACATATATTTTTATTGGGGAAAACATGTATTTGGTAAAAATAGTTTTCAAAAGCTGGGAAATGAAAATCAAATGGGAAAGAGATTGAGATATAATGGGGAAGGTGGGTGGGGGAGAGGAGGGAGAGAGGAGGACAAAGAATAAAGTTGTATTATATTTTATTTTTTTCTGGTTTAGTTTCGTATTTAGGGTGCATAGTTTTAGGAGTTTATAATGAAAACATGTGTTTTCACCAGTAAATAAATAAAATATTAAAGCATAGTTTTAGGATCCATATTTCACAAAACTAAAGTTTAGATAAATAGGAAAACGCATTCTTCCTTTATCTCAGCTTATTTGACAATTTCCCTAAGTCATTATCAAAAATTTCCCTACCCTCACAAATTTTAGTTTTTTTTTCATCCATTTTGAAAATGTTGATGTGACACATGTCCCGACACTCTTCGCCCCGCATAAAATTTCCTTGTCACTTTAATTTTTATCTCTTTGCCACAGACACCGTCAAGTGGCGTTGCATTGTTTTCCTTACGCGCCTTCCTTTCCGTTTTCTTTTTGCTTGTTTTGTTCACCCATTCTGCATCCTTACTTCCGCTTATCTGTGGCCGGTGTCTCGTCATTCTCTTACAATTACAAGCGACGCTTGTAAAGTGCGAACGACAAGATATGCAACTCACATTCGTTGGCATTTAACAAGCTTGCAGGCAAAATCAAAAAGGAAGAAATAGAGAAAAACAAACACACAAACAAACAGAAGATGAACAAGAAAAATGGTAGCCATGGATTTTGGGTGGTGTTGGAACAGGACTACAAGTAGCCATAAAGAAAGAAACAAAAACTAACAAAAGATAAATGGCGAATTTTTAACTAAAATGAATCAAAATTTAAACGTGGATTTTTGTGAAAATATTTTCTAAGGTTCTATCCTTAGGCGTGGATTTTTTAAAAATATTTTCCCAGGCGTGGATTTTTTAAAAATATTTTTCCAGGCGTGGATTTTTTAAAAATATTCTTCCTGGAGTGGATTTTTTAAAAACATTTTCCCAGGCGTGGATTTTTTACAAAACATTTTTTCAGGACCAACAAAAGGCGTGGATACTTAATTAATATTTTTTAAAGGATCAACACCAGGCATGGATTTTTTAAAAAATATTTTTTTAAGGCGTGGATTTTTTAAAAATATTTTTCCAGGCATGGATTTTTTAAAAATATTTTTTAAGGCGTGGATTTTTTAAAAATATTTTTCCAGGCATGGATTTTTTAAAAATATTTTTCCAGGCGAGGATTTTTTAAAAATATTTTTCCAGGCGAGGATTTTTTAAAAATATTTTTCCAGGTGTGGATTTTTTTAAAACATTTTTCCCGGTGTGGTCTTTTTTAAAAATATTTTTCCAGGGGTGGATTTTTTAATAATATTTTGTCCAAGAGTGGATTTTTTAAAAATATTTTTCTAGGCGTGGATTTTTTAAAAATATTTTTCCAGGCGTGGATTTTTTAAAAATATTTTTCCAGGCGGGGATTTTTTAGGGGTGGATTTTTTAAAAATATTTTTCCAGGCGTGGATTTTTTAAAAATATTTTTCCAGGCGAGGATTTTTTTAGGGGTGGATTTTTTTAAAATATTTTTCCAGGCGTGAATTATTTTAAATTATTTTTATAGGGTCTACCTATGGGAGTGGATTTTTATACCCTACATAACTATGTTGTCAGGGTATTATAGCTTTGTGCAGCCCCAAGAGTTTGTAACGCCGCGAAATATTGGTCCTGTACCCACCTTTAAGTCATATCTCGACTAGCTGAATCGACCTACACATGTGTGTCCGTCCGTCCGTCTGTCTGTCCATTATAATTTGTAAACACTATACAGGCCACAGTTATGGACCAATCTTCAAGAAATTTTGCATGTAGGATGGGTTCTGGCCAATGAAGACCCCTATGGTTTTTGGTAAAGATCGGTTAATATTTAGCGGATGAAATGGACCAAAAACTTTATTTTTGTCTGATTTTCTGGTCGCTCTAGAGGCCGCAATTATGGCCCAAAGATCGTGAATTTGGGAATTTGGAGAAGGGATCGGACCAAACAAAAAGCATGCCTCTTTTGATAAAGATCGGTCAATATTTAGCGGGTCAAATGGACCCTGACTTTTGTGTGAAAAATTACAAAAATTGTATTTTATGGGGAATATATTTGCCCCCGAAGGACATAGACCCGAGAAGTTGACAGTATATCCAAGAGGAGTGGTTGACCTTTAAATTGATACCAATTCAATTATCATATGTACTCGGATGTGGGAGTTGCACTTATATATTTACAGGTACTTACGTATTCAGATATCATTTAGTAATCCATTACCACTCTAGAGGGCGGATATATAGGGCTGATCGCTTTGAAATGTTCCATGAGGTTCCAGTTATGGTCAAGGCCAACGCCTATAATTTTCGGTGATGATCAGATAATAATTTTGGGATAAAGTGGGCCGAAAACTCGATTTTTTGTGTTTTTTTTCGAGTCGATATATATGTCACAATTATAAGACGAACATCACAACACAACCTACGGGGAATGGTATATGGACATGTATCGAGTATTAAAACTATTCGGAAAATATGTCAGTGTAAGGAAGAGCTGTTGATCTCTAATCGGACAAGAGGGTGTAAATATTACGAAGTATTGCCTAGGCTCGGAATAAACATCCGCAGAAAGTTAGAGTTCCGTTGAAGTTGTGTAGGGTATCATATGGTCGGTCCCGTCCGACTATCTTGCTCCGCTCACTGTTTTTTTTTTTAATTTTTAATTTTTTGTCTTTACTGATATACACTTTTAGGCCGATAACTACCAATCCTTGCCCCTTTTCTCAGTGTGCTGATTGAATAAAAGGAGCTAATATAACATTTATACTAATTAGTAAATTTTTTTATCATTTATATCCGTCCAAGTGGTTGTCTGTAAAAATTGAATTTAGATTCCACCCCGCAATTATTTGTTTTTGACATGAAAAGCCTTTCAGAATTACCAAGCATGAAGCCCCCATTAGGCAGTTTTCACTATACAGCGAGGAGGAAAAAAAGGACATGCCATAATTCAATATTATGTGAGAAGTGAAAGAAAAGTCAAGCAAAAAAAAAAACAACCACCAAGAAAATAGGAAGAACAACAACAAAATATGACAAAAACACTTGGCCATTGGATATGGATGTGGAAGACCTCTTGACTTACCCCTTTTTTCCTTAGCTATCTTCATAATAAGGGATAGATTATAATAGCCGGAAAATCCATATAATATCATTAACGCCTAGACGATACTGAGCAGGACAAAAAAATATTTTCCTAAGAAAAAAATAATTTTTTTCTCTTCCGAGTCTTGAAGTGTTAACTAAGCAGAAAAATGCTGTTGGAAATCTAATATATTTCCCCCTCCTCTACTCCTTCTTTCCCGGTAATTCAAGTACTTGATATGATATTATTATAAAGGGCCAATGCACGTATTTGAAAAATGTGGAAAAAAGTGATGAAGATTTTTTTAAATGAAATGGAAAGGGTTAATGGACGTTTCGTTAATAATATGACAGCCTTAAGAAAATAACAATGACAGCTGTGTTATTTCAAGAAGTCATAGAGATTTGAGAATAGAAAATAAAACTAATCAACTTGGAAGTTGACAAAGTGCCCAGTTAGGGTTCAATGATTTTATGGAGAAAATATTGGGGGGAAAGGAGTGGCATTTTGGTCATCCATCAATCGATTGGAAGATTTTGGGGAGTGGGGATTTAATGAAAATATATTTAAAGGACTATTTAGAGACGTAGACTTTTAAAAACATATTTTCTTTGAATTCCTATGGGAGTGGATTTTTATATCCTACACAACTATGTTGTCAGGGTATTATAGCTTTGTGCAGCCCCAAGAGTTTGTAACGCCACGAAATATTGGTCCTAGACCCACCAGTAAATATACCGATCGTCATATCACGACTAGCTGAGTCGATCTAGACATGTGTATCCGTCCGTCCGTCTGTCCATTATAATTTGTAAACACGATACAGGCCACAGTTATGGGCCAATCTTCATGAAATTTTTCATGTAGGATGGGTTCTGGCCAATGAAGACCCCTATTGTTTTTGGTAAAGATCGTATAATTTTTAGGTGATGAAATGGACCAAATACGTAATTTTTGTGGGTTTTTCTGGATGAAATGGACCAAAAACTATATTTTTGGTGATTTTCTAGTCGCTCCAGAGGTCGCAATTATGGCCTAAACATTTTATTATACCCTACACAACTATGTTCTCAGGGTATTATAGCTTTGTGCAGCCCCAAAAGTTTGTAACGTCGCGAAATATTGGTCCTAGACCCACCTTTAAGTATACCGATCGTCATATCTCGACTAGCTGAGTCGATCTAGACATGTGTGTCCGTCTGTCCATTATAATTTGTAAACACGATGCAGGCCACTGTTATGGACCAATCTTTACGAAATTTTGCATCTAGGATGGGTTCTGGCCAATGAACCCCTATTGTTTTTGGAAAAGATCGGTTAATATTTAGGGGATGAAATGGACCAAATACTTAATTTTTGTCGGTTTTTCTGGTCGCTCCAGAGGCCGCAATTTTGACCCAAACACCGCGAATTTTTGCATGGAGAAGGGGATCGGGCCAAAGAATAAGCGTGCATGTTTTGATAAAGATCGGTCAATATTTAGCGGGTCAAATGGACCCTGAATTTTGTGTGAAAAATTACAAAATTTTTATTCTATGGGGTATATATTAACTCCCGAGGGATATGGACCCGAGAAGTTGATAGTGTATCCAAGAGGAGTGGTTGGCCTTTAAATTGATACCAATTATACTGTCGTATGTTCTCATATGTGGGAGTTACACTTAAATATTTACAAGTGCTTACTCACTCAGATGTTATTTAGTAACCCAATACCACACTAGAGGGTGGAAATAGAACTCTGACCGCTTTGAAAGTTTCCATGAGGATCCATATATGGTCAAGGACAACGCCTATAATTTTCGTTGATGATCAGATAATAATTTTGGGATGAACTGGACCGAAAACTTAATTTTTTGTGTTTTTTTTCGAGACGATCTATGGGCCACAATAATAAGCCGAACGTCAGAACACCACCCACTATGAAGGGAATATGACCAAGAAATTAGAAGGGCTGTACTGAATATTAGTAATATTTGTTGACCTCTCATCGGTCAAGAGTGTGCAAATATTGCGAGAATATAGAACCACCGAAAGTTAGATTTTCGTGGAAGTTGTGTAGGGTATCATTATTTGTAGGGTATCATTATTTGTTCAAAAACCTTTTTTAAACTCCTGAAAAATTTTATAAAAAAATAAATCACTTAGAAAAAAATTTTGTAAAAAATCCACGCCTGAAAGGGAGCCTCACAAAGAAATGAAATCTGTTTACACATTGTTTGTAATAAACTGTTTATGGAATCATCCTGCCACCATCTCGTTTGCTGCATTTTATGACCATTCTAAACTATTCGGCCTTTCGAATATTTTGCTGAGGAAAAAACGGAACGTCATAAAAAATATAAGCCATAAACATTACATTGACAACATATGGCAATGAAAGTGGAGGCAAACAAAACAAATTGTTTGGTTTTTTGCGTTGTCAAAAAAAGAAAAAAACTTTACAACAACAATTGTCTTAAAAAAATGCGAAGGATTTGGTTGAAACAAGTGAAAGCACACACAAAAAATCGGAAACACGAATTATCCCAAAAATTTAGAAAAAACAAATGCGAAACATAAAAAAATATTGGCAAAACATAAACAAATGTGTAACGATGTCGTAACAATGTGTGACAGTGTACCATGGGAAACACACGTAATTGTTAATGGTAGAAGGGGGAGGGGAAAGAAAATATAAAGGAAAATTGAAGACAAACATTTCTAAGACAACAATTGTTTTCGACTTGATGAGTTCTATATAAAAAGGGACGTGATTTTTCTTAGAATGCGTTTCATTGGTTCCTTTATGGCAATGAGAAGGAATTCGATTTTTTCTCTCTCAGGAAAACTTTAATGTATTTTTCCTTGCCAATAACATATGTTACCAATAACTGCATATGCGAGCAGAAAATTTTTGGTAGGCTCTAATGGTTTTTTTTTTGTCATTGGGTTTTGTACGAATTACATTGATGAGTATTGAACGTGAAAATTGTCCCCTAAAAGAACTATATACACGTGGTGTTAGGAAACTATTATATTGAATGTAATCAACGATTTTTTCCTCTTATTAAATCAAATGAAAATTCCGAAGACGTATACTTTATGGCATGGTAATCATTAATAATAATACGCCTCTGTGTGCCATCGTAATTTTATTTGTCATACGCACCAGGGTTCTGATGAGTTTTCAATGGAATGTCTGTTAGGAAAAGCATTATTGAGACCCTAAAAAATTTTTTTAAACCAAACCTTGCCATATGCCTTGGGGTAGAACGGCTAAAAATAGTTTCTGAATTTTTTTTTCAAAAGTTAAGCTTAATAAGAGTTCCTGATTTTTTTTTTCAAATATCACGCCTAAAAATAGTTCTTGAATTTTTTTTCATAAGTTACGCCTAAAAATAGGTCCTGAAATTTGAAAAAAAAATTTAAAAATCTACGACTATGTATAGTCCCGGAAAAATATGGATAGACACTGAAAAACTATCTTAAAAAAAACTACGCCAATGGATAGATACTGAAAAAATATTTTTAAACCAGTGAGCGGAGCAGTACAGTACGGTACCCTACACAACTACCATGGATCTCTAATTTTCTGCGGATTTTTATTCCAAGCCTGGTCAATATTTCGTGATAGTTGCACCCTCTTGCCTGATTAGAGGTCAACAGCACCCCTTCCTTACACTGACATATTTTCCGAATATTCCCAATATTCAGTAAAGTCCTTCTAATTAATTGTCAACATCCCCTTCATTGTGGGTTGTGTTGTGATGTTCGCCTTTTGGCCTTCAGATCGACTCGAAAAAACACACTTCATCCCAATATTATTATCTGATCATCACCGAAAATTGTGGGCGTTGTCCTTGATCATACCTGGACACTCATGGGAAATTTCAAAGCGATCAGTTCTATATTTCCGCCCTCCATTGTGGTAATAGGTTACTAAATAATATCTGACTACCTAAACATCTGTAAATATTTAAGTGTAACTCTCACATCAAGACACATACGACATTATAATTTGTATCAATTTAAAGGATATATATATATATATATATATATACTCAAACGTTTGGATATGTCCTCCACGGGTAAATACGCCATAGAATACAAATGTTGTCATTTTTCACACAAAAGTCAAAATCCATTTCACCCACTAAATATTGACCGATCTTAATTAAAACAGGCATGCTTATTCTTTGTCCCAATCCCCTTTTTCGTGTAAAAATTCGCGATGCTTGGTTAATAATTGCGGCGTCTGGAGCGACCAGAAAAACCGACAAAAATTAAGTATTTGGTCCATTTCATCCCCTAGATATTAAACGATCTTTACCAAAAACAATAGGGGTCTTCATTGGCCAGAACCCATTCTACATGCGAAATTTCGTGAAGATTGGTCTATAACTGTGGCCTGTATCGTGTTTACCAATTATAATGGACAGACAGACGGACACACATGTCTAGATCGACTCAGCTAGTCGAGATATGACGATCGGTATAATTAAGGTGGGTCTAGGACTGAAATTTCGCGGCGTTACAAATCTTTGGGGCTGCACTATAATACCCTGACAACATTGTTGTGTAGGGTATAAATACCAAAGCTTGTGGGGTCTTGAAAAAATATTTTGCATAAAAAAATAATGTTTTAATATTTAATATTGAAAAAAAATGTTTTACAAATTCACGCTTTAGTATAGTCCATAAAAATATTTTTTTTAAAAAGTAAGGCCTCTTGGTAGTCTCGAAAAAAAATTCGACTTCCTGGAAAAATTGATTTTTTGTTACTCCTTAAAATACACTTTTTTGATTGAATATTTTTTTGTTTTGTAATTTGCCTCGTTTATATTTACTAAAACAATTTCATTTGCATACTTGCAGGCTGTATTATTCAATTTGTCCATAGCATATTTCCTCTTTTCTCTTCTGCCTATTTATACCATAAAAAAATATTGCATACTGTTAGGCAAATGTGTTTTCCTGATTTTTTTTTTCCAAAAAAAAAAAAAAAAACAAAATGTATTTATTCAATTACATTTTTATTCGGCCACAAGACACAATAACAAATATTTGACATTATTCAAGCTTTATGGTCTAACACCAATTTGCCAAAACAGGCAACAACAACAACAGCATCGACAAAAAAATAGTTTTACCAATTAGCAAACATATTCTTTGTCATATGGAAATCTCAAATTTGTCTCTCTCTTTGGCTTCGACTGGGGGTTTTTTGTTGATTGTGGTCTTCTACGTAAATGAAAGGTTGACATGAACTCAAATAAACTTCATTAACATGTTTTTCTCTCTCTCTCCATGGCCAGAATAGAATTTTTATGATTTCTCAAGAATTTCTATATTTCTATGTTGTGTTTTTTTTTTATCCAATGTTTGACTATGGCATTGATATACCAAAGAAATGATATCCTTTCAAGCAGCAAACAAAAAAATGGAAACAAAATACACGATAGGACACTTAACATTAAGCCATGACATTTTATAACTTTGGTCATGATTTGTTGTAAAAAGATTTATAGTTGTGTGTTGCCATATGGGGTGTGTATTGGATTGGGGGTGGGGTAGATTTTTCGCCTTGTTTGCCATAGTTTTATATGATGATGATACTGATGCTGCTATGATATACAGACATGCTGGAATATAAATGTCTCATAAAAATATGTCCATACTTCCAGCTACTTGTAACTATTTTTCTATGTAAATCTTAGTGTTTATTTATGTAGATTTTCTTATATTTGTTGTTGTTGTATTTGACTGGTTACAGTTTATCATTGTTATGGCCATTGTTTTGTGCATCTTAGAAATATATAAAAATAGCTTAAGAGTAAATATGAATATATTGTCTTATTATGCATAATGTGAACAAGAATATGTGAGTTATCTGCTCAAGGGGAGGGAGAAGAAAATGAAGAGGAAGAAAAGAAGAACAAATATAGAAAAATATTTGCCTTGTTTGTTATGGGAGACATCTAAAAAATTAGCCATGATTTTGTTTGCCAAAAAAATATTAGTTGTTATAAGAAAATATTTGTACGTAAAAGGATTTTTTATAGGAGAATATAAAAAATATGGAAGGACGTAGATTATATATGTGTAGTATTAATTTTTGGCAAACTTTAATGGTTCCAACTAAGTAATTTCAACTAACTATTAAATACGAAATTAGGAAGAAGCTGTTCAAGCAATTCAAGGACATTGTTACGTATGATTTATATTAGCTCATATAAGGTAGCAGGGGCATATATTTACTTTTAGAAGTGAAGTTGGGTCCTCATGAAAGTGTGTGCCTCAAAAATGGACAAATCTATAGAAATTGTTGCGTATGATTTATATTAATAGCAAAGAAATAAGTAATAGGGTGTGTATGATAGGTCTTATGTTTGAGGAGAATATGACCTATATATCTTCTTCTCAAACTTAAGAACTATCATACGCACCCTATTGCTTATTTCTTTGCAATTAATATAAATTATACGCAACAATTTCTATAGATTTGTCCGTTTTTGAAGCATGAAGTATGATTTATATTCATATTAATTGGATGTTAAGTGGATAATGAAGGTAATATTAATTAAATGAAACTAATATATATATATATATATATATATATATATTTTAACGAATGAAAACATATTTTGAGATTTTCTCATTTTGAAAATGTATTACCATATTCCATGGGTGCGTATGGTTAATATTAATTGACAAGGAACGTTGAGGCGTATGATGTATATGTGTTACTAGCAATAAGACATGGGTGTGTATTATTAGTCATAAACAAATCTACCCCAATGGATAGTCTTTGGAAAACTGACTTTTAAAAAATCAACGCCTCTTGGTAATCCTTAAAAATAGTGTTATAAAATATATGCCCAAGGATTGGTCTTAAAAACATTTTTTAAATATTCAGGCCTAAGGATAGACCTTGAAAATATTTAGGTTCTGGATGCGTATGATTCATGGGGATGTATTGAAGAAAATATTGTCTCTATTATCTATTTGTTTTCAACTAAATGTAAATGTTGAATACATATTTTTTATCCATTCTTAGAAAAGAATGCAAACCAAATCTTAAGTTCTTATAAGAATTCAAATACATTAAAAATATTTTTTTTTTATTTTTCCTACGTGATCATTGAAATTTTTTTTTTATTTTTAATTGAAGAACATTTTTAAAAGCTTCGCTTATTCACTAACTTTCTGCTGATATGTATTCCGAGACTGAACAATAATTTGCTATATTTTAGCCCTCTTGACCGATTAGAGATCAACAGTTCCTCTTCACCCTAAAATGTATTAATAATCCAGTGATAATCGGACGGGGCCGACCATACGATACCCTACACAGCTACCACGAAACTCAGTACTTCAGTACTGCCCTTGTAATTAATTGTCCAGATTCTCTTCACCGTGTGTTGTTCGGCTTATTATTTGCATCGACTCGAAAAAGACAATAATATTAAGTATTCGGTCCACTTCAATCCAGAATTATAATGTGATCATCACCGAAAATTACAGGCGTTACCCTTGACCATACCTGGAACTCCATGGAAAATGTCAAAGCGATCAGCGCTATACATCCGCCATCTAGTGTGGTAATGGGTTACTATATAATATATGAATACGTAAGAACCTGTAAATATTTAAATGTAACTCCCACATTCGAGTACATAAGACAATATAATTGGTATTAATATAAAGGTCAAGCAATCCTCTGGGATATACTATCAACTTCTAGGGTCTATGTCCTTCAGGACTAGAATATAAATTTTGTCATTTTTCACACAAAAGTCTGGGTCCATTTGACCCCAATCTTTTTCAAAACAGGCATGCTTATTCTCCACGTAAAATTTCGCGATGTTCGAGCCATAATTGCGGCCTCTGGAGCGACCAGATAAACCGAAAACATTTAAGTATTTGGTCCATTTCATCCCCTAAATATTAATCGATCTTTACAAAAAACAATATGGGTCTTCCGTTCCTATATGCAAAATTTTGTGAAGAGTGGTCCATAACTGTGGCCTGTATCGTGTTTATAAATTATAATGGACAGACGGACGGACGGACACACATGTCTTGATCGATGCAGCTATACGAGATATGACGATCGTTTTACTTAAAGGTGGGTGTAGGAAGCTGTAGAATAAAAATGTAATTTTTCACACAAAAGTCAGGATCCATTTGACCCGCTAAATACTAATCGATCTTTATCCAAACAGGCAAGCTCTTTTTTTGCCCAATCCCTTTCTCCATGTAAAAATTAGCGATGCTTGGATCATAATTGCGCCCTCTGGAGCTACCACAAAACCAGACAAAAATAAAGTTTTTGATCCATTTCTTCCCCTAAATATTAATCGGTCTTCACCAAAACCAATAGGGGTCTTCATTAACCAGAACCCATCCTACATGCAAAATTTCGTGAAGATTGGTCCATAACTGTGGCCTGTATCGTGTTTACAAATTATAATGGACAGACGGAAAGACATGTCTAGATCGACTCAGCTAGTCGAGATATGACGATCGATATACTTAATATTACTTATTTTGCGGCGTTACAAACACTTGAAGCTGCACAAAGCTGTAATACCCTGACAACATAGTTGTGTAGGGTATAAAAATCCACATATTATTAAAAAATCCACGCCTATTAGCAGAATCACTTTTTGAGTCGATTTATTCATGTCCGTCCGTCCGTTCGTCTGTCGGTCCATGTTAAATTGTAAACAAAGTACAGATCCCATTTTTAATTCGAATTGGATGAAATTTGAAACAGCTCATTTATTTGGCCCAAGGACGATTCCTATTAAAATTGAGAAAAATCGGTTCAGATTTAGATATATCTCCCATATATATTTTCGTCCGAATGGTGTACCAAAGTCCCTATATATCTTTTGATTTGCACGAAATTTGGCATAGCGTACTGAATTATGTCAAGAATGATGTGTGTAAAGTTTCCTGAAAATCGGTCCAGATTTAGATATAGTTCCAATATATATTTTCGTCCGATTTTAGGTAAATGGTACACCAAAGTCTCTACATATCCTTCGATTTGCACGAACTTTGGCATAGCGTACTCTATTAAGTCCAGAAAGATGTGTGTAAAATTGCGCGAAGATCGGTTCAGATTTCGATATAGCTCCCATATATATTTTCGACCGATTTTAGGTAAATTGTGCACCAAAGTCCCTATATATCCTTCGATTTCACGAAATTTGGTATAGCGTACTAAATTAAGTCTAGAAAGATGTGTGTTAAATTTCGTTAACTTTATTTTTTTTTAATTCTCTGAAGACCCTAAAAACATTTAAAAAAATAATTTGTAATAACAAATTTTAATTATTTCTATTGATATTTATTGAACATATTGTTGAATATCCCTTATACTCCAAATAAAAATTATAGTCCCCAATTATGGCTCATTAATACCTCCTTGTATTGAAAATTATGATAATTTCTATATTCGATTTTAATTTTTAGCAATAAATATTGCAATTATTATTATTCTTCCTATTCTCCAACTAAATGTATTTTTAATTAATCCCATTTTTGTATTATTAATGACTACGAAAATAAATTCAAATAAAATTGAAAATGAAAAAAATGAATAAATAATACTTACAATTAAAACAAAATTTTTCAACGACATCATTGTTGTTGGTGTTGTTGTTATTATCGTTTAGTTCCTGGCAGCAGCTATGGGGGTAATTTTTCAAAATTGTAAATCCACTTTGGCACACAACAAACACAAAAATCCACAATTTTGTTTTTTTCTCGAAATTCACAATAAATTGCTATAAAATGAAAATATATAGAATTTTTTTAAATGAAAATAAAAAAAGAAAATAAAAATTTACACAATATTTTTAAATAATTTAAACACACAGAAAACTAAAGTCGTCGATTAATAAATAAAATTGTAATCCTTGTATTTATAAATGTGTGTGTTTTTTGTAGTTGTTGTTTTTTTTGTTGTTATTGTAATCCTTTATGGGTTTTTGGAGCTTTGTGGTTTTAGTGGTTTGATTTCAACACTTGATAATGGGTTTTTTGGTTGTTGTTGTAGTTTTAGCTATTTCGCTAAACTGAGGTGTTTTGAAACACTTTCGTTTTTTATATTCGCAAAAAGGTGTTTTGTTTTTTATTGTTGTTGTTGTTTTTGGTACGGTATTATTCCGTTTGGTCGAGGTGGTATTCTTTTGATATTTACTGGTGTTTTAGTTTTGATTTGATTTTTTTTCTTTTGAAAAAAGGGGGCGAACAATTGTTTTTTTTTCTCGATACTGAGAGGTTGGTTGGTTTTTGTGTGTCTGCTTGGTTTACCGCTTTGAACAACACGTTAGATTTGAATTAGGGTTTGAAACAGCGATGCATTGCTTTTTATAACAATTACCGATGATGCTGATGCTAATGCCGCTGCTGCTGGAACGCTGCAGTCGTAGCCACAGCAGCAACAGCTCCAGCGCCAGTGCCATCAACAATAGCTTGCTCATCATCATCATCATCGGCTTCTTGATCATCATGCCATTGCTGGCATGCCTGAAGCATCAAGCTGAGACAATAACGTCAACTGTGGCTGTATGCTGCCAATATTTAAACTGGAGTTGCCAACAGAGTAGTGCCGCCATCACCAAAACTCACATTATTTTCAAATCAAATCATCATCTCGTAGCGAAACATCATAGCCCACAACAAGGTGTTCGCGCACGGCTCTCCTTAAGCATAGGAAAAGCACACAAAAAAAAAACACTTTAAATAAAACTGCCACATTAAGGCCACCTCATTCGAATATGGAAACAAAAGGGGAAAACAATGGATTCTCAGAGAACATGAACAGTGGGGGATACAAAACAATTTTTTTGAAAAATCGACGACTAACTATGCTTTGAAAAAAATTTTGAAGAAATTGTTTAAAACCAGTAAGGAAAGTAGTAAAGTCGGACTGGGCCGACTATATGATACCCTTCACCACTTTGGATATATTCTACATAAAATCGGACGAAAATATATATAAGAGCCTCATCAGAACCGATTCTCGAAACTTAGAACACCTCTTTCCATAGTCAATTCAGTACGCTGTGCCAAGTTTCGTGCAAATCGAAAGATATATAGGGACTTTGGTGCACCATTTACATTAAATCGGACGAAAATATATATGGGAGCTATATCTAAATCTGAAGCGATCTTCACGAAATTTAACACACATTGTTCTAGACTTAATTCAGGACGCTGTGCCAAATTTCGTTCAAATCGAAGGATATATAGGCACATTGGTGCACTATTTGCCTAAAATCGGACGAAAATATATATTGGAGCTATATCTAAATCTGAACCGATTTTCTCGAAACTTAGCACACATCATTCTAGACCCAATTCAGTACGCAGTGTCTAGTTTCGTGCACATCGAAGGATATTTAAGGACTTTGGTACAAGATTTACATTAAATCGGACGAAAATATATATGGGAGGTATATATAAATATGAACCGATTTTCACGAAACTTGGCACACATCTCTCTAGGCATAATTCAGTACGCTATGCCAAATTTCGTGCAAATCAAGAGATATATAGGGACGTTTGTGCACCATTTACATAAAGTCGGACGAAAATATATATGGGAGCTATATCTAAATCTGAACCGATTTTCATGAAACTTTACAGACATCATTCTAGGCTTGATTCATTACTATATGCCAAATTTCCTGCAAATCGAAAGATATATAGGGACTTTGGTATACCATTTACATAAAATCGGACGAAAATATATATGGGAGCTATATCTAAATCCGAACCGATTTTTAATAAATTAAACACACATCTTTCTAGACTTAATTGAATACGGTATGCCGAATTTCGTGCAAATCGAAAGATATATAGGGACTTTGGTGCACCATATACATAAAATCGGACGAAAATATATATGGGAACTATACCTAAATTCGAACCGATTTTCACGAAATTTAACACACATCTTTCTAAACTCAGTTCAGCACGCTATGCCGAATTTCGTGCAAATCGAACGATATATATCGACTTTGGTGTATCATTCACATAAAATCGGACGAAAATATATATGGGAGCTATATCTAAATCTGAACCGATTTTCACGAAATTTAACACACATCTTTCTAAACTTAGTTCAGCACGCTATGCCGAATTTCGTGTAAATCGAAGGATATATAGGGACTTTGGTGTATCATTCACATAAAATCGGACGAAAATATATATGGAAGCTATATCAAAATCTGAACGGATTCTCATGAAAAATAGCACTCATCATTCTAGACTCAAATTAGCACGCTATGTCAAATTTCGTGCAAATCGAAATATATATAGGGACTTTGGTGCACCACTTACATAAAATCGGACGAAAATATATATAGGAGCTATATTTAAGTCTGAACCGATTTTCATGAAACATTACAGACATCACTCTAGGTTCAATTCAGTACGTTATGCCAAATTTCATGCAAATCGAATTGTATATAGTGACTTTGGTACACCATTTACATTAAATCGGACGAAAATATATATGGGACCTATATCTTAAACTGAACCAATTTTCAGGAAACTTGGCACACATCAGTCTAGACCTAATTCATTACCCTATGCCAAATTTCGTGCAAATCGAAAGATATACAGGGACTTTGGTAAAACAATTACCATAAATCGGACGAAAATATATGTGGGAGCTATATCTAAATCTGAATCGATTTTCACGAAATTTAGCACACATTGTTCTTGGCCTTATTCAGTACGCTGTGCAAAATTTCGAGCAAATCGAAAGATACATAGGGACTTTGGTAAAACATTTACCTTAAATCGAATTGTATATAGTGACTTTGGTACACCATTTACATTAAATCGGACGAAAATATATATGGGAGCTATATCTTAAACTGAACCGATTTTCAGGAAACTTGGCACACATCAGTCTAGACCTAATTCATTACCCTATGCCAAATTTCGTGCAAATCGAAAGATATATAGGGACTTTGGTGCAACATTTACATAAAATCGGACGAAAATATATATGGGAGCTATATCTGAATCTGAACAGATTTTTACGAAATTTAACACACATCTTTCTAAACTCAGTTCATCACGATATGCCGAATTTCGTGCAAATCGAAAGATAAATAGGGACTTTAGCGCACCATATACATAAATTCGGACGAAAATATATATGGGAGCTATATCTAAATCTGAACCGATTTTCACGAAATTTAACACACATCATTCTAGACTTAATTCAGAACGCCATGCTAAATTTCGTTCAAATCGAAAGATATTTAAGAATTTTGGTGCACCATTTACCTTAAATCGGACGAAAATATATGTGGGAGCTATATCTAAAACTGAACCGATTTTCAGGAAACTTGACACACATCATTCTAGCCTTAAATCAGTACCCTTCGCTAAATTTTGTGGAAATCGGAAGATATGTAGGACTTTGGCGCCCCATTTACCTTAAATCGAACGAAAATATATATGGGAGCTATATCTAAATCTGAGCCGATTTTTTCCCAATTTCAATAGGGTTCGTCCTTGGGCCAAATAATTGAGCTGTGCCAAATTTCATCCAATTCGAATCAAAAATGCGACCGATTTTTAGTTTACAATTTAACATGGACAGACGGATGGACATGCATAAATCGACTCAGAAAGTGATTCTATGCATATTCTCAAAAGGAACCATGTGTCTATCTCGTTTTCTTTTGCTGTTACAAACATATGTACAAATACATAATACCCTGTACCACAGTGTTGTGAAAGGTATAAAAAACCACGCCTATTGGTAGACCCTTATAACATATTTTTTAAAAATCCACGCCTATTGGTAGACCCTTAAAACATATTTTTTAAAAATCCACGCCTATTGGTAGACCCTTAAAACATATTTTTTAAAAATCCACGCCTATTGGTAGACCCTTAAAACATATTTTTTAAAAATCCACGCCTATTGGTAGACCCTTAAAACATATTTTTTAAAAATCCACGCCTATTGGTAGACCCTTAAAACATATTTTTTAAAAATCCACGCCTATTGGTAGACCCTTAAAACATATTTTTTAAAAATCCACGCCTATTGGTATACCCTTAAAACATATTTTTTAAAAGTCCACGCCTATTGGTAGACCCTTAAAACATATTTTTTAAAAATTCACGCCTATTGGTAGACCCTTAAAACATATTTTTTAAAAATCCACGCCTATTGGTAGACCCTTAAAACATATTTTTTAAAAATCCACGCCTATTGGTAGACCCTTAAAACATATTTTTTAAAAATCCACGCCTATTGGTAGACCCTTAAAAGATATTTTTTTTAAATCTAAGTCGACACTGAAAAAATATTTTTCAAAATATCCCCCATTGTGCCTGCAAGTGATGATCTTCTAGATTATTACCTAACATATGAATATAATTCTCATCATCGTTATGAAGATGATAATTATGATCATGATTACATGATCATCTTCTTCTCCAATTCAATTCGCTTCGTTCGCTGACTTGCCAACTTCGTTATTTCCATGTCTGGCTCCCCAATAACTTTCAATTTCACTACGATGAGGATGAGTTTCAGATTCAGTTTCAATTGTTTCAAATGCTTTCAATTTCAAACAGAAAAAAATATTGAAATTGAAATTCAAGAGCATTATACTCTCAATTGCTCTTTGAAGAGCAGCAATGATTTGATAACAACAACAACGTAAAAATGTAGTTGGCTGAGCAGGAGCTGCTGCAAAAACAATGGCAAGAGCTTTAGACACAGACATTGGGGAACTATTTTAAAGATTATCATCATCGGCATCGGAGGTATGGAAGCTGAATGATGATAATGAGCATTATGATCTTTAGTTTAGAATATTGATTATTATGTTTGTTAGTTTAGATAATAATGAGGTTTGTTTGGTTTTGAATTTGAAACCATTTAATTGTAGCTCTTACTCCGTTCGTTATTTTTTGTTGCTAGTGGAGTTGTGTGCCAGACTTGGCTGGGAGTGAGACCCATGTGGCTTTTTTTGATATTAACTATTAAATTCAAAATTATTTGTTTATGAGGTGAGTGGTGTATGGAGATTGTAATGTTATGATTTTTGTTTAAAATAATTATTTGTTGATATTCAAATCAAGGCAGAGTAATTACTTCTGTGGCGAACATTAAAAAATATGTGTAGGCTCATAATGTTGTAGGCGGAAATGGTTTTGAGTATAAACTGAACTTTATGTTGTACAGAACATTTCAATATTTTAATTGGATATTTTTAATTTTAAAAATTAAAAAAAAAAATAAATAAATTTAAATTGTTTTTTCAAGGGTAGTTTCATATTAAAAAAATATGTTTTTTAATCAGACATCATAGAATTTTTTTTAAATATTTGTTTTTAATTAGACATCATGGATTTTTTATGTATTCCTAAAAAATATTTTTTTTAAATTAAAAAAAATATTTAAATTTTTCTCAATTAAAAAAATATTTTTTTCCTGCCACTATTGATTACCAATCCCATTACTTTCAATATCTATCTGTAAACGATATTGAATGTGTTGGAATGGCAAAACGAATATTTGACATTATTTGTCAGTTAGTTGTCAAAACAGTTTTGCCTTCTGGCCATAATAAAATTACTGTCAAATGTGTTTGTTTAGTAGCGACGGGTCAGCCGAACAGCAGATGAGATTAAATCATCGTCAAATTAGACAGAGATTGATTAATGGGAATAATAATGATGGTCAGTGGAGTGATTAGACAGATTGGGATTTTGAGGCAGATTGGCTTTTAGATTATAAATAAATAAAAGAAAAACATTAAAAAAAATATTTTTGTAAAACTGTTGCAGATTTTTACAAATATTTTTTCAACGACTATTTATAGAAGAGGATGTTTTTAAAAATATTTTTTGAAGGTTATTTTTGGATTTTTATACCCTACACAACTATGTTGTCGGGGTATTATAGCTTTGTGCAGCCCCAAGAGTTTGTAACGCCGCAAAATATTGGTCTTAGACCCACTTTTAAGTATACCGATCGTCATATCTCGAATAGCTGAGTCGATGTAGACATATATGTCCGTCCGTCCGTCCGTCTGCCCACTATAATTTGTAATCACGATACAGGCCACAGTTATGGATCAATCTTCACGAAATTGTGCATGTAGGATGTGTTCGGGCCAAGTAAGGGCTGAAAATATCGCGAAATATTGTCAAAGCTCAGAATATAGAACCACAAAAAGTTAGATTTTCTTAGAAGTTGTGTAGTGTATCGTATGGTCGGCCCTGTCCGACTATACTGCTCCGCTCACTAGTTACAAATATTTTTTCAACGACTATTTATTAAAAAGGATTTTTATACCCTACACAACTATGTTGTTAGTAACGCCGCGAAATATTGGTCCAAGACCCACCTTTAAGTATACCGATCGTCATATCTTGACTAGCTGAGCCCCAAACATCGTGAACTTTTACATGGAGAAGGGAAGCGGGCCAAAGACTAAGTATGCCTATTGCATGCCTACTGATAAAGATCGGTCAATATATAGATGGTCAAATGGATCCTGACTTTTGTGTGAAAAATTACAAAATTAGAAATATATAGCGTATATATTTACCCCTGAAGGACATAGACCCAATAAGTTTATATTATATCCAAGAGGAGTGGTTGACCATTAAATTGGTACCAATTATATTGTCGTATGTACTCGGATGTGGGAGTTACACGTAAATATTTGAAGGTGCTTACGTACTCGGATATTATCTAGTAACCCAATAGCACACTAGAGGCCGAAAATAAAGCGCTGATCGCTTTGAAATTTTCCATGGGTTTCTATGTAAGGTCAAGGACAATGCCTATAATTTTCGGTGATGATCAGATAATAATATTGGGATGAAAAGGACCGAAAACTTTATTATACCCTTCACCACACTGTGGTACAGGGTATTATGTCTTTGTGCATATGTTTGTAACAAGCAAAAATAATCGAGATAGACCAATGGTTCCTTTTGAGAATATGCATAGAATCACTTTCTGAATCGATTTATGCATATCCGTCTGTCCGTCCGTCCATGTAATTTTGTTCAGGTCGCATTTATGATCCGATTTGGATGAAATTTGGCACAGCTTATTCATTTGACTCAGGGACGAACCCTATTGAAATTGTGAAAAATCGGTTCAGATTTAGATATAGCTCCCATATATATTTTCGTCCGATTAAAGGTAAATGGTGCAGCAAAGTCCCAAAATATCTTTCGATTTGCACGAAATTTGGCACAGCGTACTAAATTGAGTCTAGAATGATGTGTGCTAAGTTTCGTGAAAATCGGTTCAGATTTAGATATAGCTCCCATATATATTTTCGTCCGATTTTAGGCAAATAGTGTACCAAACTCCCTATATATCCTTCGAATTACCCGAAATTTGGAACAGTGTACTCAATTAAGTAACGAACGATGTCTGCAAAATTTCATGAAAATCGGTTCAGATTTAGATATAGCTCCCATATATATTTTCGTCCGATTTTAGATAAATAGTGCACCAAAGTCCCTATATATCCTTCGATTTGCACGACATTTGGCATAGAATTCTGAATTAAGCATAGAATGATGTGTGTTAAATTTCCTGAAAACCGGTTTAGATTAAAATATAGCTCCCATATATTTTCGTCCGATTTAATGTAAATGGTGCAACAAAATCTCTATATATCCTTCGATTTCCGCGAAATTTGGATTTGTGTGCTGAATTAAGTCTAGAATTATGTGTGTTAAATTTCGTGGAAATCGGTTCAGATTTAGATATAGCTCCCATATATATTTTCATCCGATTTAATGTAAATGGTGCATCAAAATCCCTATATATCCTTCGATTTCCGCGAAATTTGGCATTGTGTGCTGAATTAAGTCTAGAAAGATGTGTGTTAAATTTCGTGAAAATCGGTTCAGATTTAGATATAGCTCCCATATATATTTTGGTTCGATTTTATGTAAATGGTGCACCAAAGTTCTTGTATATGCTTCGATTTGCACGAAATTTGGATTTATAAGTAAATGAAGAACTCAAAATTTGGCAGAATGCAAAAATACTGAAACTGAAATAAGTGTAACCTAACATGTGAAAAGTTTCAATGAAATCGGTTTAGATTTCGATATTTTGCTTTAAATTTATTTACATAATTTTTTCCCATTGTAAGAAATAACTCTATATCTGACCAAGATTTAGTATAGGCTGCAGAATGACATGTGTAATTTCATGTTAATGGTCCTACAAAAATGCGACGTCTGTTAGGAATCCATCTGTTGAATATACCCAAAGTGGTGAAGGGTATTATATAGTCGGTCCCGTCCGACTTTACTAGTTTCCTTACTGTTTTTTTTTTTTTTTTTGAGCCATTCAATAGTGGCCGAACATCACAACACAATATCGAAACAAAGAATATCGAACCACAGAAAATTAAATTTTCGTGGAAGTTGTGTAGGGTATCATAGCGTCGACCCCGCCCGACTATACTGTTCCGCTTACTGGTTTAAGAAATTGTTAAGGGTCCTTCAAAAGGCGAAGATTCACAAAATATTAAAAAACACGCCTAATGTAGCTTCCTCAGAAAATATTTTTAAAAAATCCACGCCTATTTTAGTACCCTCAGAATATGTGGAGATCAGATGAAAAAATCCACCTGCTTTAATTCGTCAAAAGTTTTGTATTTGTTGTTGTTGCCTTTAAATTGTCTATTTGTTTTTTCCACTTGCCAATGAGTTTTCTTTTTCTTGTTGTTGTATTTTTTTTAATTCCTCTTCAAAATCGAATCAATGTTGCTGTTGACTCTGTTAATGATGTTGATGGTCGATTTGTTGATGATGCATCATTGATATAAATGTGTGTGAGTGTGTGTGTGGACAGATGGTTGGAGTTAGGTTTGAGTTGAATGATGACGCTGCACTTCATTGTCTTTACAAGTGTATCGTTTTCGTGCCATATCCGATTGAAACATTGGAGGTGGCCACCAGTGTTATTGTTGCTATTGTTGTGTTTATTTGTTGTTGTAGTTGAAGATTTCTTCTTCTGCTCTGTTACAATATCAATTGCCCAAGTACCTAAAATTGTGTTGCTGGTGGCATTGTTTATTTGGCTTTTGAAGTAGGGAATCAAGTACTATTTGATTATTGAGTAATAAAAAGCAACAACAACACACAATTATTGTGTAATAGTTAAAATTACAATTAAAATGTTTTTTTTTTCGATATTTGTTTTAGCTTCAATAACAAATTTGTTATGGGATAAAATAACAAAAAAACATAACAAATGAGTGGTGCTATGGTGCGGAGTGAGTGATTGAATCAAATGTTGCAATCTTAATAAGAGATCCTCTTCATCTACTTAGGTGAAGATGATGCGTTTTTTTCTCGAATCACTCCTAATGGGCAACCACTGGTCTCATTTACAACGCTTGTTGGGTAAGCGATGAAAGCCCACAAAAAAACCCATGTCGAACTTAATTGGCATCACATCATAGCCGACCGACGGACCGATCACCCAACCAGCCAGCCAACCGAATGGCGAAGTGCACTCGCACATATATCACATTGATGTATTGCCATGTTCTTAGACATGGCATTTGATGGCCTTGACTTTTTGGCCATAAAAATAATTGTCATTAAAACTATAGTTTAAATTATTATAGCAACAATAACAGGAGGAGAAAAAAATAACAACAACTAAGTAGCAAGAAAAAAATTCCAATAATTAAAAATCATTAATTCGAATTGTGTCGATAATAAATGTCGTGTTGGGTAAATGCGGGTTCGCTCATTAATAGCTTTAAGTTTCATTTCAATATAGAGAAAACAAGTGAAAAAGCGTTAAGTTCGGCCGGGCCGAACTTTGGATACCCTCCACCATATACTGGCAGGTTCTTGAAATGAAAATATAGGAAACATACCAAAAAAATGTACCTATACCGACATTTCTACAAACCGATTATGTAAACAATAATTTTTAATAGAAAATTATACCCTCAGCCTTATGGCTAATTAGTGTGTATACACATTCACACGGTGAAAATGTGCCTCATCGAAATATTGGTTCTAGACGCCATGTTTCTTTGGACTAACTCCGTTTCAGAAAAATTTGATTTCAGCCCATCTTATTATGTCTTCCAAACTTAGTTCAAGTCTGAATTTGGGGAATATCGGTCCATGCCTTCTGATACCTCCCACACAGGGGCTACGGCTAAGCCTAAATGAGGGCTATAGTTCACATATAGTTCATTATCGAACCGTACGATCTAGTTTTTTATCTCGAAATCCTTCGCAGGTGAAATGATTACAACAGAGTGTTAGAACCAAACCCAAAACGAGGAAAAATCAGATAATTATATTAATATAAAAATGGGGTTATATGGGGACTATGCCTAAAAGGGATTGACTATTAATATAGTAGAGAGGTTTGTTTCCATTTACGGCTACAAAATACCAAATTTCAGTGATTTCGGTTGAAAAACGCGCTCAAGAACCCCAAAACTACCAGAAGGCTACCAGAAAAAATGAACTTATATTTATAATTTTTAGTTGAGATATTTGGTACCCAATAAGAACCCAATGTACGAAATTTCAGCGAATTCGGTTGAAAAACGCGCTCAAGAACCCCAAAATACCGAAAATTGGGGGTACCCTTATATGGGGGGCTACCAGAAAAAAATGGACCTATATTCATAATTTTTTGTGGAGTGGTTTGGAACCTATTTAGAACTCAAAATACTAAATTACAGCCAATTCGGTGGAAAACTTCGACCAAAACCCCCGAAATACTGAAAATTAGGAGGTACCGTTATATGGGGGCTACCAAAAACAGTGGACCTATATTTATAATTTTTTGTGGCAACATTTTGTACCCAATAGGAACCCAATGTACCAAATTTCAGCGAATTCGGTTGAAAAACGCGCTCAATAACCCCAAAATATCGAAAATTTGGGGGTACCCTTATATGGGAGCTATGCCTAAATGTGGACCGATATATCCCATCTTCGAACTTGATCTGCCTGCAGACAAAAGACAACCTTATGCAAAATTTCAGCACCATATCTAAATTCCTTCGGAAGATAGCGTGATTACAACAGACGGACGGACAGACGGACGGAAATGGCTAGATCGTCTTAGAATTTTACCCTGATCAAGAATATATATACTTTATAGGGTCGGAAATGAATATTTCAATATTTCATTTATCTCGAAATCCTTCGCAGGTGAAATGATTACAACAGAGTGTTAGAACCAAACCCAAAACGCGGAAAAATCAGATAATTATATTCATATAAAAATGGGGTTATATGGGGACTATGCCTAAAAGGGGTTGACTATTAATAATTTTTAGTAGAGAGGTTTGTTTCCATTTACGGCTACAAAATACCAAATTTCAGTGATTTCGGTTGAAAAACGCGCTCAAGAACCCCAAAACTACCAGAAGGCTACCAGAAAAAATGAACTTATATTTATAATTTTTAGTTGAGATATTTGATACCCAATAAGAACCCAATGTACGAAATTTCAGCGAATTCGTTTGAAAAACGCGCTCAAGAACCCCAAAATACCGAAAATTGGGGGTACCCTTATATGGGGGGCTACCAGAAAAAATGGACCTATATTCATAATTTTTTGTGAAGTGGTTTGGAACCTATTTAGAACTCAAAATACTAAATTACAGCCAATTCGGTGGAAAACTTCGACCAAAACCCCCAAAATACTGAAAATTAGGAGGTACCGTTATATGGGTGCTACCAAATACAGTGGACCTATATTTATAATTTTTTGTGGCAACATTTTGTACCCAATAGGAACCCAATGTACCAAATTTCAGCGAATTCGGTTGAAAAACGCGCTCAATAACCCCAAAATACCGAAAATCTGGGGGTACCCTTATATGGGAGCTATGCCTAAATGTGGACCGATATATCCCATCTTCGAACTTGACCTGCCTGCAGACAAAAGACAACCTTATGCAAAATTTCAGCACCCTATCTAAATGCCTTCGGAAGATAGCGTGATTACAACAGACGGACGGACATTGCTAGATCATCTTAGAATTTTACCCTGATCAAGAATATATATACTTTATAGGGTCGGAAATGAATATTTCAATGAGTTACAAAGGGAATGACACAATTAATATACCCTCCATACTATGGTGGAGGGCATAAAAAATCACAGCTGATTCCAAACACTCTTGGATATTAGAAATTGAGAAAATATAATTAAAAATAAATAATATATCATAATATAATATATAATTAAAAATAAATAAATAAAAATATATAAAGAAATTACTATAAAATCGCTGACCTCTTGACCCAAGGTCAATGGATTTTAAAAATCATTTTCATTCACATTTATTTTTTTCAAAAATAATTTTCACATATCTCAAATATTTTTTTGCTTTTCAATAATTCACTATTTAAAATATTGAATCAATTTAAATCACATGGTTTATTGAGTTTGCCAACTTTAATTAATGTTAAAACTGGCCATAAATATTTTATGGCTAATAGTTGGTGCAGCTACAACTATGCATTTTTTATTGATTCTTTTGTTGTTGTTGTTGCTGGCGCTGAGCTTTTTAGCTGCAGTCTATTTTTTATGTTTTGTTTTAATTACTACAGCTATAAAAATTGAAATATTGATTGAAACTCGGTTGTAAAATTGAATTTCGAGGCAGAAGAGTCAGAATACACACACACACACAAATCCTGACAGCTATAGATATGCTAATTAGATTTAAAATTAAATATGGAATGATAAATTTTTGCGCTTTTCAATTTGGAGCTAATAAAATTATAGGTAAAGTGGTTTGTCATTAAATGGTGGAGGAGGGGGAAGAGAGAGAGAGAAAGATTAAAAATGCAATTTAAAAAATAATTTAATTTTTTATAGACATAAGTATTTTAAAACCAGTAAGGAATGTAGTAAAGTCGGACTGGGCCGACTATATAATACCCTTCAACACTTTGGTATATTCTACATATATATCGTAATAGACGTCGCCTTTTCTAAGGAACATTGAGTTCGATGTATATGTGAACCTTTATCTATATGTGAACCTTTATCTATATGTGAACCTTTATCTATATGTGAACCTTTATCTATATGTGAACCGACTAACATAAATCCGTACATATATTCTGAAACCTATGCTAAGTTTCACTTCATTCAGGCAGTATTACAGTCGTTTGCGTACAATGGGACACACTTATTTAAATCGATTTGTAGCAAACTTAATACACGGTATGCAAACTTAATATTTGGTATACCATTAGGAGTTTGGTGAGAGCTATATCTAAATTTGAACCAATCTTCACGAAACTCAGCACACATCATTCTACACTCAATTAGGTACGCTATGCCAAATTTCGTGCAAATCGAAAGATATATTCGGATTTCGGTGCACCATTTACATTAACTCCGACGAAACATATATATAGGGCTATATATAAATCTGAACCGATTTTCACGAAACTTAGCTCACATAATTTCGATTCTCACATAGCACACATCATTCTAGACTCAATTCAGTACGAAGAATATATAGGGTCTTTGCTGTACCATTTACATTAAATCGGACGAAAATATATATGTAAGCTATATCAAAATTTGAACGATTTTCAGGTTGATCATCATTCATCATTCTAGACTTAATTTAGTACGCCACGTCAAATTTCGTGAAAATCGAAAGATATATAGGGACTTTGGTACACCATTTACATTAAATCGGACAAAAATATGTATGGAAGCTATATCTAAATCTGAATCGATTTTCTCGGAACTTAACACACATCATTCTAGACTTAATTTATTACGCCGTGCCAAATTTCGTGCAAATCGAAAGATATATAGGGGAATTGGTACACCATTTACCTAAAATCGGACGAAAATATATATGGCAGATATATGTATATATATATTTGAACCGATTTTCTCGAAACTTAACACACACCATTCTAGACTCAAATCAAAAGATATATAGGGACTTTGGTGCACCATTTACTTTAAATCGGATGAAAATATATATGGGAGCTATATCGAAATCTTAACCGATTTTCTCGAAACTCAGCACTAATCATTCTAGACTTAATTTAGTACGCCGTGGCAAATTTCGTGAAATTCGAATAATATATACGGACTTTGGTGCCCTGAATCTAAATCTGAACCGATTTTCACGAAATTTAACATACACCATTCTAAACTAAACTCAGTACGCTATGTCAAGTTTCATGCCAATCGAAGGATATATAGGGACTTTGGTGCACTATTTCCCTTAAATCGGACGAAAATATATATGGGAGCTATATCTAAATCTGAACCGATTTTCACGAAACTTAACACACACCATTCTAGACTCAACTCAGTACGCTATGCCAATTTTCATGCCAATCGAAGGATATATAGAGACTTTGGTGCATTATTTCACTAAAATCGGACGAAAATATATATGGGAGCTATATCGAAATCTTAACCGATTTTCCCGAAACTCAGTACTTATCATTCAGTCTAAATTCAGTACGCTGTGCCAAGTTTCATGCCAATCGAAGGATATATAGGGACTTTGGTGCACTATTTCCCTAAAATCGGAGGAAAATATATATGGGAGCTATATCTAAATCTGAACCGATTTTCACGAAACTCAGCACTAATCATTCTAGACTCAATTCAGTACGCTATGCCAAATGTATATGGGAGCTATATCTAAATCTGAACCGATTCTTCCCAATTTCAATAAGGTTCGTCCTTGGGCCAAATGAATGAGCTGTCATCCAATTCGAATCAAAAATGCGACCTGTACTTTGCTTACAATTTAACATGGACAGACACACGGACGGACGGACAGACACACGATTTAAAGAGTGTTACTAAGCATATTTTCCAAAGGAATCATGTGTCTAGCTCGTTTCCTTTTATCTGTTACAAACATGGCCATATGAAACAAAAAAACAAGACAATTCAATTTACATCGCATTCAAATACTGAAGAATTCTTCAAACCATGCATGCGAAAGTTATTCAAAGAAACTCCAAGAATTTTGGCTTCCCAAATAAATATACAATACAATGTATTGTTAATAATGATGTAATAATCTCTATATTCAGCATCCGAATAAAAACCAATTAATCTCAATATGTAGAAGTTTTTAAATACCATGCGGAACTTATTAATAGCCAGTAATATTGTCTAATAAATCTCGCCAGAATTCCAAACCATTATGTGTCATTAATGGATTTTTAAATGAAATGATCTCAACTCAATAATGCCGTGGATTGTATGATGTATTATTTGGTATCCAACTAGGAGGCTCAGCGGGATAAAATCATATATTTATTATCTTTAAGTAAGTGATAGCAGTAAGAAGAATATTTTTGTTAATTTTTCAATTAATGATTTATTATTTTGAAAACTATTTTTCAATATTTGCTTAAGTTAGGTGTGAATGTTAAAAATATCAAAATGTTTTCTGAAAAAAATAGTTGGAATTTAGTTTTTTTGTAAAATGAGCCGATATTTTTTCAAGGGCTATCCAAATCCGTAAATTAAAAAGAAAATATTTTTAAAAAATATTTTCTGAGGGTTTGACTATAAGCGCAGATTTTTTATACCCTACACAACTATGCAGTCAGGGTATTATAGCTTTGTGCATCGTCATATCTCGACTAGCTGAGTTGATCTAGAGATGTGTGTCCGTCCGTCCGTCTGTCAATTATAATTTGTAAACACGATACAGGCCACAGTTATGGACAAATCTTCACAAAACTTTGCATATAGGATGGGTTCTATTGTTTTCGGTTAATACTTAAGGGATGAAATGGACCAAAAACTTTATATTTGTCTGATTTTTCGGTCACTCCAGACCCAATTATGACCCAAACTTCGCGAATTTTTACATGGAGAAGAGGATCGGGCCAAAGAATAAGCATGTCTGTTTTGATAAAGATCGGTCAATATTTAGCGGGTCATTATATTTGTGTGAAAATGGCAAAATTTGTATTCTATAGCGTATGAATTTAATCCTGAAGGACATAGACCCACAAGTTGATTGTATATCCAAGAGAATTGGTTGGCCTTTAAATTGATACCAAGTATATTGTCGTATATACTCGGTTGTGGGAGTTACACTTAAATATTTACAGTTGCTTACGTATTCATATATTATTTGGTAACCCATTACCACACTAGGAGGCGAAAATATTGTACTGATCGATTTGAAATTTTTCATGTGAAAGGACAACGTATATAATTTTCGGTGATGATCAGATACAAATTTTGGGATGAAGTGACCGAAAACTTAATTTTTTGTGTTTTTTTGAGTCGATCTATAGGCCACAATTGAAAGCCGAACATCACAACAAAACGCACGGTGAAGGAAATCTGGACATATCTGGACACGAAATAATGCCCAAGCTCAGAATATAGAACCACATAAAGTTCGATTTTCGTCGAATTTGTGCAGGGTATCACATGGTCGGCCCCGTCCGAATATACTGCTCCGCTCATTGGTTATACCCTTCACCAAACTGTGGTACAGGGTATTGTGTCTTTGTGCATATGTTTGTAACAGGAAAAATGAATCGAGATAGACCCATGGTTCCTTTTGAGAATATGCATAGAATCACTTTCTGTTCCGGTTTACGCATGCGCGTCTGTCGGTCCGTCCGTGAATGTATTTTTGTGAACAAAGAACAGGTCGCATTTATGATCCCATTTGGATGAAATTTGGCAAAGGTCACTTATTTGGCCCAAGGACGAACCCTATTGAAATTGGGAAAAAATCGGTTCAGATTTCGGTATAGCTCCCATATATATTTTCGTCCGATTAAAGGTAAATGGGGCACCAAAGTCCCTATATATCTCTCGATTTGCACGAAATTTGACACAGCGTAATGAATTAGGTCTAGAATGATGTGTGCCAAGTTTCAAGAAAATCGGTTCAGATGAAGGTATAGCTCCTATATATAGTTACGTCCGATTTTATGTAAATGCTGTACCAAAGTCCCTATATATTTTTCGATTTGCACGAAATTTGGCAGAGTGTAATGAATAAGGTCTAGAATGATGTCTGCCAAGTTTCGTGAAAATTGGTTCAGATTTAGATATAGCTCCAATATATATATTCGTCCGATTTAAGGTAATTGGTGCATCAAAGTCCATATATATCTTTCGATATGCACGAAATTTGGCATAGCGTACTGAATTGCGTCTATAATAATGTGCGCTAAGTTTCATGAAAATCGGTTCAGATTTAGATATACCTCCCATATATAGTTTCACCTGATTTTAGGTAAATGGTGCACCAAAGTCCCTGGAAATCTTTTCATTTGCCCGAATTTTGGCATAGCGTACTGAATTAAGTCTAGAACGATGTGCGCAAAGTTTCGTGAAAATCGGTTCAGATTTAGATATAACTCCCATATATATTTTCATCCGATTTTGGTTAATTGGTGCACCAAAGTCCCTATATGTCTTTCGATTTGCACGAATTTTGGTATAGAGTACTGAATAAGGTCTAGAATGGTGTTGCTAAGCTTCGTGAAAAGATCAATAGCTAGTCCGATTGACACAACGTACTGAAGTAATATAAATTAGTCTCTGGCAAGTTTCCGTGAAATCGGTTCAGATATAGATATATAACAAACACGCAACGTCTGTTAGGATACATATGTAGAATATACCCAAAGTGGTGAAGGGTATCATACTTTCCTTACTGGTTTAAAATAGTTTCTAGAGTTTTTTGAGGGCTTTTCCCAGCTTAGATTTGTTTTAATTGTGCCTGTTTTTTACCTGTCCCTCCCATCTGTCAGGAATTCGCAAAACGTGGTCAATTATTCCCATGCCTGTTTTGTCACCAAAAATAAAAAAAACAAAATCGTGTTAGCCCACCCACCCTGATGCGGTGTAAAGTGTTGTGTTCGTTTGACACTGCTCAGCGCTACGAAAACATTCTAATTCGCTCCCATTTTGTTGCTTTTCAAAGGAATCCGTGTTACTTCGTGACATTGCCACTGCAAATGTATCTGCAAATTTTGAAAAGTTTATCGATTTATTGACAAATGGCATTTGCCAAAAAAAAATTCATTTCAAGTTGGTCGTTAGTTGGTGTTTGTCGATTGGTCGATCCGTTGGTCTGTCTGTCGCCGTGGCACTTGAAAACATTTGTAGTTTTTGAGACATTACCATTTATGTTTATCATAAAATCATCTATCGGGGAGGGGTTATCCCCCATTCGAAGTCTCCGACTAAGAATACAATGCCAGCAACAATTTTCTTGGTATGTTTGCGTTTATTTTTTCACGTACCACAAACAACAACACCAACAACAAAACGAAGAAGAAAAAACAAACGTTTGTTTCAAATTATTATTGACTTTTTTGGAGGCAAAACAAACAAAAAATGTCATATTTGCACATGATTTTCCTGCCAATAACAACAGTTAATAATAAGCTTACGCTCCGGGCAGGGGCGTAGGTGAACTATATCTCCAAAAAGGAAAAATATTTTCTTGGTGGGTAATAATTTTTTCGAGTGGAGCCTAGATTGGAGACTCTACAAAAGGATAAATTTCATCAGATTTTTATGAGGGTCCTCCACCCTTCTTATGCCTCGGAAAACGTCCATGCCCTCATCCGTTAAAAAAATCATCTCCTAGACGGAAAAAGACAATTGTCTGACAATATGTTAGAATCACATTGCCAAAAGTGCATGCCTGCTTCCAAAAAAATTGTGGGTATATGGGGGAGGGGGGTTGAGCATCCAGGAATCAATAGACCACAATCAAAGATTGTATTACCATAAAAATGCTTGAGGTTTTTTTCTCGCTGTCGCTTTGTCATCTCTGCCTCCATCATACACCGGGTTCAGAGATAAGCGACACAAATGTCAATAGACATTTTTCCGTTGAACTTCGGAGACGAGAAGTGGCGACCAAACCGAACCAAAAAAACAAACTTCCAAATAAATGGCTACAAGCAGACAATGTAGTCTATGTGTCAATGCGTCGGTTGTCTGGCGGAGTTTTACTTCTGGTTTGCAATGGAGGAGTAAAAAACAACGAGTTGTATGTAAATGACTTTTCAGCCCCAGGGGATAGAATTCATTCTTACGGAATATCGCAACATTGTAGTGGAACTTCAATGAAATTTAACTAATTCTGTCAAACTGAGCTAGTCTGAATTGCAGATTTTCTATAGAAACTCTAATTCAGCTAAGCTGAATTGAAGATTTTCTATAGAAACTCTAATTCAGCTAAGCTGAATTTAAGATTTTTTATAGAAAACCTAATTCATCTAAGCTGAATTGAAGATTTTCCATAAAAAACCTTATTCAGCTAAACTGAATTGAAGATTTTCTATAGAAAACCTAATCCAGCTAAGCAGAATTGAAGATTTTCTACCGAAAACCTTATTCAGCTAAGCTGAAATAAAGATTTTCTACCGAAAACCTTATTCAGCTAAGCTGAATTGAAGATTTTCTATAGAAAACCTAATGCAGCTAAACTCAATTAAAGATTTTCTATAGAAAACCTAATTTAGCTAAGCTGAATTGAAGATTTTCTATAGAAAACCTAATTCAGCTAAGCTGAATTGAAGATTTTCTAAAGAAAACCTAATTCAGCTAAGCTGAATTGAAGATTTTCTATAGAAAACCTAATCCAGCTAAGCTGAATTGAAGATTTTCTATAAAACACATAATTCAGCTGAGCTGAATTGAAGATTTTCTAAAGAAAACCTAATTCAGCTAGGCTGAATTGAAGATTTTCTATAGAAAACCTAATTCAGCTAGGCTGAATTGAAGATTTTCTATAGAAAACCTAATTCAGCTAGGCTGAATTGAAGATTTCCTAATAAAAACCTAATTCAGCCTGGCTGAATTGAAGATTTCCTAATGGAAACCTAATTCAGCTAAGCTGAATTAAAGATTACCTAATGGAAACCTAATTCAGCTTGGCTGAATTGAAGATTTCCTAATGGAAACCTAATTCAGCTAAGTTGAATTAAATATTTCCTAATGGAAACCTAATTCAGCTAAGCTGAATTGAAGATTTCCTAATGTAAACCTAATTCAGCTGGGCTTAATTGAAGATTTCCAATGGAAAATTTAATTCAGCTGGGCTGAATTGAAAATTTTCTTTTAGAAATCATATTCAGCTAATTTCCTAGGAAACTGTGTACCCCTATCGAAGAAATAATCAAATCAAAGTGTCAATATGCAATGTACCAGCTGTTTACATTTCAAAAAGGGTTAAAGTAACAGCAAATCATATCTTGTGTCGCTGCCAAGAAAAAAAATCCGCTCTTCATAAAAAAATAAACATCTTCACGCAAAATGACAAAAAGAAAAAAAAACTGTTTGTGGCTAAAGCATATCAATGTAACACCACCGTCAATTGGTTGCCTCTAACCAAACATGTTTTTGTTGTTGGCGTTGTTGTTGTTGTTGCATTGCTCTTAACCAAGGCGCCAAGTGCATCATGACAACAATAGTGTTGAAGTTATAGCCATGGTAACATCATCGGCAGTTTATAAACATGATGAAGAATCAGATATCCGAAAAAGCTACTTGGCCCCGCCACCCCCAATTTCATCGAATATTAGAAGAAGATGAAAAAAATATTACATACAGATTGTTTGCATGGAATTTGTCTGATGTCTTGAATATGAATGGATAAATGTTTTGATAAAAACCGCATACGCCACTAAAATGCAGATGCGAACGTATGTGCAGGGTTACCAGCTAAATAATGTTATTTATGGAAAATCGCAAATTCAGCTTCGCTGAATAGGGTATATCTTAGGAATTTTTCATTTTGGCTTGGCTAAATTGGATTTCCATCAGGAAATTTTAGATTCAGCCCCGCTGAATTGATTTTTCCTTAGGAAATCTTCTTAGCGGAATTTGTTCTTCCCACCTGGTCACCCCACAAGCTTTGGCACTTATGTTTGGTATGCTACCTTCCTTGTTAAATATATGCGTCCAGACATAACACAAACATGACAGTCGCGACACATGTGTCATTTATTCTTTTCAATATGGAGACGTGATGTTCTTCTTCTTCTTTGTCACCACCTCCACCATTTAGACGGCAATCGATTCTGACAATATTGTTGTTGGTGTCAAAAAATATTTCCGTGCTGGAAAAATGCAAAAAATTTCGTGAATTTTGACTAGAACATTTTTCCAAATATCAAATATTTGAATAAATATGCACAGCAAAGTGCATCAGAGGCAGACAGACAGGCAAGAATGTTCATGGCAGGCAGATGGTATAGATTTCCTGACAAAAAAAGAAATAATAAATGTTATTAAGGAATTAAAGAGGAGACTAATCTGTACAAAACTTCATTCAGCAGCATTGAATTGAAGATTTCCTATAGAGCCTCTAATTCAGCTGGGCTGAATTGAAGATTTTCTATAGAAACTATAATTCAGCAGCGTTGAATTGAAGATTTCCAACAGAAACTCTAATTCAGCTGGGCTGAATTGAAGATTTTCTAAAGAGATCCTAATTCAGCTGGGCTGAATTGAAGATTTTCTATAGAAATCCTAATTCAGCAGGGCTGAATTGAAGATTTTCTATAGAAAACCTTATTCAGCTTAGCTGAATTGAAGATTTTTTATAGAAAACCTAATTCAGCTCTGCTGAATTGAAGATTTTCTATAGAAACCCTAATTCAGCTGGGCTGAATTGAAGATTTTCTATAGAAACCCTAATTCAGCTGGGCTGAATTGAAGATTTTCTATAGAAACCCTAATTCAGCTGGGCTGAATTGAAGATTTTCTATAGAAACCCTAATTCAGCTGGGCTGATTCAGCTGGGCTGAATTGAAGATTTTCTATGGAAACTCTTATTCAGCAGGGTGAATTGAAGATTTTCTATAGAAACTCTAATTCAGCTAAGCTGAATTGAAGATTTTCTATAGAAACTCTAATTCAGCTGGGCTGAATTGAAGATTTTCTATAGAAACTCTAATTCAGCTGGGCTGAATTGAAGATTTTCTATAGAAACTCTAATTCAGCTGGGCTGAATTGAAGATTTTCTATAGAAACTCTAATTCAGCTGGGCTGAATTGAAGATTTTCTATAGAAACTCTAATTCAGCTGGGCTGAATTGAAGATTTTCTATAGAAACTCTAATTCAGCTGGGCTGAATTGAAGATTTTCTATAGAAACTCTAATTCAGCTGGGCTGAATTGAAGATTTTCTATAGAAACTCTAATTCAGCTGGGCTGAATTGAAGATTTTCTATAGAAACTCTAATTCAGCTAGGCTGAATTGAAGATTTTCTATAGAAACTCTAATTCAGCTAGGCTGAATTGAAGATTTTCTATAGAAACTCTAATTCAGCTGGGCTGAATTGAAGATTTTCTATAGAAACTCTAATTCAGCTGGGCTGAATTGAAGATTTTCTATAGAAACTCTAATTCAGCTGGGCTGAATTGAAGATTTTCTATAGAAACTCTAATTCAGCTGGGCTGAATTGAAGATTTTCTATAGAAACTCTAATTCAGCTGGGCTGAATTGAAAATTTTCTATAGAAACTCTAATTCAGCTGGGCTGAATTGAAGATTTTCTATAGAAACTCTAATTCAGCTGGGCTGAATTGAAGATTTTCTATAGAAACTCTAATTCAGCTGGGCTGAATTGAAGATTTTCTATAGAAACTCTAATTCAGCTGGGCTGAATTGAAGATTTTCTATATAAACTCTAATTCAGTTGGGCTGAATTGAAGATTTTCTATAGAAACTCTAATTCAGCTGGGCTGAATTGAAGATTTTCTATAGAAACTCTAATTCAGCTGGGCTGAATTGAAGATTTTCTATAGAAACTCTAATTCAGCTGGGCTGAATTGAAGATTTTCTATAGAATCTCTAATTCAGCTGGGCTGAATTGAAGATTTTCTATAGAAACTCTAATTCAGCTGGGCTGAATTGAAGATTTTCTAAAGAACCCCTAATTCAGCTGGGCTAAATATAGGATTTTCTACAGAAAACCTAATTCAGCTGGGCTAAATTGAAGATTTTAAACAGAAAACCTAAATCAGCTGAGTTGAATTGAAAAGTTCCTATAGAAAACCCAATTCAGCTGTGCTGAATTGAAGATATCTTATATAAAACCATATTCAGCCGGACTAAAATTGAAAATTTCCTACATCAAACCTATGATTTTCCATTAGAACAAACTAATTCAGTTGGTCAAAATTAAAGATATCCCAAAGGGAACATAATTCAGCAAGGTTGAAAAAAGAAATAATTGTATTATTTCATCTCCACATCCATTCCACTCCTGACATTTAAGCTCCATCCCATAATCGGCAAGTTCATTTCACACTCCTCCCATCATGAAAATGCTAAATAGTTCAGATCCCCTTTCAAAACTTCTGCCAACATCCAGTTGCCATTCTCATTCTCTTGAACGACGACAACGACAGCAACAACAATTATTCCCACTAACTAAAAATATATGTCAAATTAAAGTTCCAATTTCCTCTGCCACCACTTGGACCCTTCGGACCAAATTGTTGTAATAGTATCAAGCCAACTAGTTAGCCAAACAAACTACCAGTTGTACCAGGTATTACAACCAGACAGCCAAACAGACGGACAGACAGACAACAAACATGAGTCCATTCTATGTAAACACTTTGCAGCAGTCAATGGCTGTCTGTGTGTCCGTCCGTCCATTCGTTCGGCATGTCGTGGAGCACATGTTTTCCTCTACTTCTGCTTTTTTGCTCATTTTCCGCTGAGTAGTTGAGTTGAGACCGAGTAGTAAATGTCGCCTGGCTTCGGATGGTTGATGGAACCAGAAGACAACAATAACAAAAACACCAACAGCTAGTGTTGTTGTTGCCGATGACGTTGCATGGCCAATGGAAAAAAACAAAAATTGGTCTTATTAGATTTGAACGTATTCTCATCGATGTGGTTGTTGTAGTTGTTATTCTTGCCATTTGTTGCCACTGCCGTCGCCGCCGTCATAACCATCGGACCATTTTATGTTGCACGCCATTGTTTTTTTTTGCTTTTTTGTTCTCCCGGGCTGTGATTCTTGTTTGGACTTTGTCGTCATCATCATCATAGCCAACGTTGTCTTCATGGTGCAGCAGATGCCGCAAAAAAGTTGGTCTCCAACAAAAATATGCAATTTTTGTTGTAGTTCTTGTTGTTGTCGTTTTCAGCTTACAACAACTTGCTTTTAGCATTTGCATTAGTATTTGACATTTCATGCTGTGAACGCAAATCGCGTTCAAATAGCTTTATTGTTGTTGTTGGTGATGGTGGTGTTTGCCTAGAGCAACAACCCAGCTCAAGTGAACCACAACGAAACTCTTCAAGAAGAAGAAGAAGAACACCATTGTGGACTTGTCTATGTCCATTCCGAACAATAACATCATTATCATGATCGATGCTGCTGTTTGAAGCAGTAGTCAAATTGTCAAACGAACGTTATAAATACTTGTAATTCTTTACCAATTCCTAAAGGAAATCTTCGGCTGAAAAATCAATACAGCTGAGCTGTATTGAGTTTTCAGCCTTACCTTATAATTTTAATGCAGGATATCATCAATTCAGCCCAGCTGAATTAGAGTTTCTATAGAAAATCTTCAATTAAGCTTAGCTGAATTAGAGTTTCTATAGAAAATCGTCAATTCAGCTTATCTGAATTAGAGTTTCTATAGAAAATCTTCAATTCAGCTTAGCTGAATTAGAGTTTCTATAGAAAATCTTCAATTCAGCTTAGCTGAATTAGAGTTTCTATAGAAAATCTTCAATTCAGCCCAGCTGTATTAGAGTTTCTATAGAAAATCTTCAATTCAGCTTAGCTGAATTAGAGTTTCTATAGAAAATCTTCAATTCAGCCAGCTGAAGAAGAGTTTGTATAGAAAATCTTCAATTCAGCTTAGCTGAATTAGGTTTTCTATAGAAAATCTTCAATTCAGCTTAGCTGAATTAGAGTTTCTATAGAAAATCTTCAATTCAGCCCAGCTGAATTAGAGTTTCTATAGAAAATCTTCAATTCAGCCCAGCTGAATTAGAGTTTCTATAGAAAATCTTCAATTCAGCTTAGCTGAATTATAGTTTCTGTAGAAAATCTTCAACTCAGCTTAGCTGAATTAGGTTTTCTTTAGAAAATCTTCAATTCAGCTTAGCTGAATTAGGTTTTCTATAGAAAATCTTCAATTCAGCTTAGCTGAATTAGGTTTTCTATAGAAAATCTATAGAAAATCTTCAATTCAGCTTAGCTGAATTAAGTTTTCTATAGAAAATCTTCAATTCAGCTTAGCTGAATTAGGTTTTCTATAGAAAATCTTCAATTCAGCCCAGCTGAATTAGGTTTTCTATAGAAAATCTTCAATTCAGCCCAGCTGAATTAGGTTTTCTATAGAAAATCTTCAATTCAGCCCAGCTGAATTAGGTTTTCTATAGAAAATCTTCAATTCAGCCCAGCTGAATTAGGTTTTCTATAGAAAATCTTTAATTCAGCCCAGCTGAATTAGAATTTCTATAGAAAATCTTCAATTCAGCCCAGCTGAATTAGAGTTTCTATAGAAAATCTTCAATTTAACCCAGCTGAATTAGGTTTTCTATTGGAAATCTTCAGTTCCGCCCGGCTGAATTAGTGTTTCTATAGAAAATCTGCAATTCAGTCTAGCTAAATTAGGGTTTCTATAGAAAATCTTCAATTCAGGTTAGCTGACTTATGTTTTCTATAGAAAATCTTCAATTCAGGTTAGCTGAATTAGGTTTTCTATAGAAAATCTTTAATTCAGCTTAGCTGAATTAGGTTTCCAATAGGAAATCTGCAATTCAGCTTAGCTGAATTAGGTTTTTAGTAGGAAATATGCAGTTCAGCTTAGTTGAATTAGGTTTTCAATATAAAATATACAATTCAGCTTAGCTGAATTAGGTTTTCTATAGAAAATCTTTTATTCAGCTTAGCTGAATTAGGTTTTCTATAGAAAATCTTTAATTCAGCCCAGTTATATTAGGATTTGTATACATAATATTGAATTCAGCCCAGCTGAATTACATTTTTTATAGCGCAGCTTCAAGTTAGGCCAGCTAAACGAGATTTCCAATAGTAAATCTGTAATTCAGCCTAGCTGAATTAGATTTATAATAGCAAAACTGCGATTTAGCCTAGCTGAATTAAGCACTTCTTTATACAGCAGCATGGTAATGATATATTTGGCAGCCTCTTCTTTAGAATTTCGTTTGTAAATGATTTAGAATCTGCAGACATGCCAAAGTGGTGGTGCCATGGAATGAATTTGATTTATGTGATTTTTAAACTGCAATTTAAACGTGCGTTCTCAAAAAATATCTCAATTATCACACGCCATGCCAGGTTGTTAGAATTATTTTGTTTTTTTGTGGGCCAAGTATATTCAAGGGGTGCTTAGTGCGGTGTATCTTAATTGTAAATTTTTAATTGAATTTTAATTTAAATAAAACGACATAATTTATATGACATTTGTACAATGGGAAATCGAAGACACACACACACATACAAACATCCACACTCACATGCCGAAGCGTTCAACTGCAAAAATTCTTACACGCTTAAGGTGTGACTTGCTGAATTCATTAGCTCGTGTTCAGGAATTTCTAACACCCAACCAACAACCCCCATTTTGGATTCATATGAAATGCCTCAAGGAATTGTGGAAGTGGTGTAGCAATTGATTTGGAATTAATCATTTGGTATAAATTAAAGCATTTCGAAAATTTTCTGGAGTTGTCACACTCATCTATGTAACTCAAAAGAAACCAACGAAAAGGTTCCTTCGAAAAAATTCTTCTCTTCATTATTTTGACATGAAAGGTGACACATAGCCAATTAATTTGGCTGTTTGTTATTTTTGTCATTTTTGACGAATTTTTCGGCAAATACCTCGGCAGCCTCAACACCGCGGCAAATGAACAAATCAATTAAAATTGCTCCAGTCGGATCACCTAACCAAGAGGCAACGACAGAAAAAAAGCGTATCAATTAATATCACGTCGTTGGCAAACATTTATGACATTTTAAAGAACAACGGTAATTTTTTGGTAGACATCCCCCTTTCACCCCCCTCCCCCTCTCCATCCTTTGAACCGGCAACTAAAACAATGAAAATGTCAAATAATTTTTATATCACAAAAACCCAACAACAACAGCAGCAATTGCTCTATTCTGTACTCGTAAACTACACATTGCAGTGCATAAGACAATAACCCCAGAAAATTGCAACAACAATCTGCCGAAGAAGAATTCCACCAGCATCCTCACCACCATAAAAAAATCAAATGATATACGACGTCTTAAAAAGATTCAATCATTATTTTCTAAATAAAACCAAACAACAATGGCAAAGAATAGTCGACAACAACAACAAAAATAACAACAACGATAATAAAAAAGTCTAAATTTTTATATGAATAATTTATAGTTTAGCCATAAAACTCATAGATCAAATTAACTTCCTAGGAATTGTGGACGGACAGGCGATCACGGATCAAACACAATTGGAAACGAAGAGATCTTCATTGACAAAAAGGTGATGGAGGTGGGTGGATTGTATTCTTACCATAAAGGGTAACACATACAAGGAAGATAATTATTAAAGACTAATTCATCTAAGCTGAATTGAAGATTTTCTATAGAAAACCTAATTCAGCTGAGCTGAACTGAAGATTTTCCATAGAAAACCTAATTCAGCTGAGCTGAATTGAAGATTTTCTATAAAAACTCTAATTCAGCTGAGCTGAATTGAAGATTTTCTATAAAAACTCTAATTCAGCTAAGCTGAATTGAAGATTTCCTTCAGGAAACCTAATTCAGTTAAGCTGAATTGAAGATTTTCATCAGGAAACCTAATTCAGTTAAGCTGAATTGAAGATTTTCTATAGAAACTCTAATTCATCAGGTCTGAATTGAAGATTTTCTACATAAACTCTAATTCAGCTGGGCTGAATTAAAGATTTTCTATAGAAACTCTAAATCAGCTGGGCTGAATTGAAGTTTTTCTATAGAAACTCTAATTCAGCTGGGCTGAATTGAAGATTTTCTATAGAAACTCTAATTCAGCTGGGCTGAATTGAAGATTTTCTATAGAAACTCTAATTCAGCTGGGCTGAATTGAAGATTTTCTATAGAAACTCTAATTCAGCTGGGCTGAATTGAAGATTTTCTATAGCAACTCTAATTCAGTTGGGCTGAGTTGAAGATTTTCTATAGAAGACCTAATTCAGCTAAGCTGAATTGAAGATTTTCTATAGAAAACCTAATCCAGCTGAGCTGAATTGAAGATTTTCTATAGAAAACCTAATTCAGCTGGGCTGAATTGAAGATTTTCTATAGAAAACCTAATTCAGCTGAGCTGAATTGAAGATTTTCCCATTGAAAACCTAATTCAGCTGGGCTGAATTGAAGATTTTCTATAGAAAACCTAATTCAGCTGAGCTGAATTGAAGATTTTCTATAGAAACTCTAATTCAGCTAAGCTGAATTGAAGATTTTCTATAGAAACTCTAATTCAGCTAAGCTGAATTGAAGATGTTCTATAGAAAACCTAATTTAGGAGCTTAATAAAATATTATTTTGCTCTTAAATATTCCTCACTCCTTTTGTCTCTCACCTGATTTACCAGTTTCTTTGCTCTTCAAACCCTCCAATTTAAATACCTTAGCCTGGTGATGAACCACTTTGGTGGCATGTTAATGATGGCAACGGCAACAACAATGGTGATGGCAATTTTTTTTCGAATAAATATAGTTTAATGAAATGTATTTGTTATTGATGGCTTTCAAACATTTAAGGCAATTGCACGTTTTTCAAAAAATACAAAAAAAAAAAACTATAAAATATATTTTTTTTTCAAAAAAGGGCTTGTCGATTACCATAAAAATAAATACAGCAAAAAAATGAATAAATAAAAATTAAGATGAAAAAAATATAAATTTAGACAGCAAGGTAAGAATTAAACAAAAATTGACATTCATAGTGACATTTGAAGTCACCAAAGCACCAAAAACAAAAGGAAAACCAATAAATTTGTTTTAAATAAATAGTTTGTTGCAAAAAAAACTACAACAACAACAGCTACAATGTGATCTGTCTTCATGGAAATAAGCTCATAAATAAAGCAGCATTTTTGTCTATTGTTTTTTTATGATCAAAATATCGGGCGTCTTATGTGAACCCTGTGCCCCGAGGAGTGAGAGAGAGAGAGGTTAGTGGTATTGGTGCTGAAGTTATGAGGGAGAACTTTTTTTGAAGATTGTGTTGCAGTTACATTTTAATCAACCAATCCAAAACGATAATCCAAACTTCACTGTTGATATTTTAACATTTGAATTAGTGGAGTATGAATTCAACTGGATTTCGATATTAACACTAGAAAGCCGAAGGCAGTCATTTTGACCGCTTTCCAATTTCAAGTAAAAAAGCAACTGTGCATTTAATGACACTTTTTTTTTAAAATTTGGTGACTTTTTGTATCTCATAGAATTACGTTTATTATAAACAAATCACCAAATTTAAAATAAAAGTGTCATTAAATGTACAGTTGCTTTTGTACTTGAAATTGGAAAGCGGTCAAAATGACCGCCTTCGGCTTTCTAGTGTTAAGACCTCCACTAATAAAAAAACTTCACATGTTCATTTTGTAAAAAAATTGAAGGTCTGCAAAGATAGCATGGGCGTAATTGAGAGAAAAAATTAAACATGCCCAGGAAAAGTAAAATTTCTGAAGTTTTAACCCCCTTCGACCATTTGCACAAAAAATCTAGGGCATTTATTCAAAACCTCACAGGCTTTCAATAAGTATTACCCATGGTTCCAACATAGCCACGCCACTGGCTAGCAGTGGCAGTTAATAGACAAAGGATCTCCTATTCTTTTCTTCATTGCTCTTCTATTGATGTTTTAATTTTTTTGTGGGTAATTAAAAAATACGTTTCCAATTTTGGTTTTTGTTGCTGTTCGTGTTTTTTGTTCGTGGTCTTGTTATTGATTTGGATTCCAATTTGAAAGATTTATTTTCGGTTCAATCTCTGCGTTGTAGTTTTTAGGTATTTGGAGGTGTTTGATTTCGATTCCATATCGAATGTTTATTGTTTTAGATTTTTTTGTTACTGTTGCCGATTTTATTATGCTGTGAAGTTGACCTTTAAATTGAAGGGGAAAATTTAGTTATGGTTTTTTTTTTTTTTTTTTTTTTTTTTTTGGGAAATATAAATAAGGTCTTCTATAAGAAATCTGCAATTCCGTCGAAGTAAATATTTTTAAAACAAGCGTAGATTTTTATAAAAATTTTTCAGATTCTTTAAAAAAGGCGATCCGATTTGAATGATGTTTGGCGCAGGTCACTAAATTGGCCCAAGGACGAACCCTATTGAAATTGGAGAAAATCGGTCCACGTTTAGGCATAGCTCCCATATAAGGATACCCCCAATTTTCGGTATTTTGGGGGTTTTGATCGCATTTTTTGACCGAATTCGCTAGAATTTGGTACTTTGAGTTCTTATTGGGTAGCAAATCTCCTTACCAAAAATTATAAATAAAGGTCCATTTTTTCGGATAGCCCCCATATAAAGGTTCCCCCAATTTTCGGTATTTTGGAGGTTTTGATCGCATTTTTCGACCGAATTCGCTGAAATTTGGTACTTTGAGTTCTTATTGGGAAGCAAATCTCCCTACCAAAATTATAAATAAAGGTCAATTTTTTCGGATAGCCCCCATATAGGAGTACCCCCATATAACGGTACCCCCAAATTTTTGGTATTTTGGGGTTTTGATCGTATTTTTCGACCGAATTGCCTGTAATTTAGTACATCGAGTTCTTATTAGATAGCAAATCTCTCCACTATAAATTATAAATATAGGTCAATTTTTTCGGATAGCCCCCATATAAGGGTACCCGCCAATTTTCGGTATTTTGGGGTTCTTGAACCAAATTTTTTTTTATGCCCTTCACCACACTGTGGTACAGGGTATTATGTCTTTGTGCATATGTTTGTAACAGGCAAAAGGAAACGAGATGGACACATGCTTCCTTTGGAGAATATGCATAGAATCACTTTTTAAGTCGATTAATGCATGTCCGTCCGTCTGTCTGTCCATGTTAAATTGTAAACAAAGTACAGGTCGCATTTATGATCCGAATTGGATGAAATTTGGCACAGCTCATTTGTTTGGCCCAAGGACGAACCCTATTGAAATTGGGAAAAATCGGTTCAGATTTAGATATAGCTCCCATATATATTTTCCTCCGATTGAATGTAAATGGTTCACCAAAGTCCCTATATATCTTTCAAATTTGCACGAAATTTGGCACAACGTACTGAATTAAGCCTAGAATGATGCGTTTTAAGTTTCCTGAAAATCGGTTCAGATTTAAATATAGCTCCCATATATATTTTCGTCCGATTTAAGGTAAATGGTATACCAAAGTCCCTTAATATCTTTCGGTTTGCCCCAAAATTGGAACAGCGTAATGAATTAGGTTAAGAATGATGTGTGTTAAGTTTCCTGAAATCGTTGAAATCGGTTCAAATTTAGATATAGCTTATATATCTGACGAAATGAAAAATTTAGTGTAGGTTGCAGAATGACATGTTTATGCATCCAATTTCAATTTACCTGTCCTTTAAAAATGCGACGTCTATTAGGATTCATCTGTTGAATGTACTCAAGGTGGTATATAGTCGGTCCCGTCCGACTTTACTACTTTCCTTAAAAATGTGTTTAGGGCCTACCCTAAGGCGTGGATTTTTTAACGGTATTTTCTAAGAGCCTACCCTACGGCGTGGATTTTTTAAATGTATTTTCTAAGAGCCTACCCTAAGGCGTGGATTTTTAAAGGATTTTTTCAAAGAGCCTACCCTAAGGCGTGGATTTTTTAAAGGGTTATTTCTAAGAGCCTAGCCTAAGACGTGGATTTTTAAAGGGTTTTTTCTAAGAGCCTACCCTAAGGCGTGGATTTTTTAAAGGGTTTTTTCTAAGAGCCTACCCTAAGGCATTGATTTTTTTAAGGGTTTTTTCAAAGAGCCTACCCTAAGGCATTGATTTTTTAAAGGGTTTTTTCTAAGAGCCTACCCTAAGACGTGGATTTTTTAAAGGGTTTTATTTAAGAGCCTACCCTAAGGCGTGGATTTTTAAAGGGTTTTTTCTAAGAGCCTACCCTAAGGCGTGCATTTTTGAAAGGGTTTTTTCTAAAAGCCTACCCTAAGGCGTGGATTTTTTAAAGGGTTTTTTCTAAGAGCCTACCCTAAGGCATTGATTTTTTAAAGGGTTTTTTCTAAGAGCCTACCCTAAGGCGTGGATTTTTTAAAGGGTTTTTTCTAAGAGCCTACCCTAAGGCGTGGATTTTTAAATGGTTTTTCTAAGAGCCTACCCTAAGGCGTGGATTTTTTAAAGGGGTTTTTCTAAGAGCCTACCCTAAGGCGTGGATTTTTTAAAGGGTTTTTTCTAAGAGCCTACCCTAAGGCGTGGATTTTTTAAAGGGTTTTTTTTTCTAAGAGCCTACCCTAAGGCATTGATTTTTCAAAGGGTTTTTTTCTAAGAGCCTACCCTTAGGCGTGGATTTTTTAAAGGGTTATTTCTAAGAGCCTACCCTAAGACGTGAATTTTTTAAAGGTATTTTCTAAGAGCCTACCCTAAGGCGTGGATTTTTTAAAGGGTTTTTTCTAACAGCCTACCATACGGCGTGGATTTTTAAAGGGTTTTTTCTAACAGCCTACCATAGGTCGTGGATTTTTAAAGGGTTTTTTCTAAGAGCCTACCCTAAGGCGTGGATTTTTAAAGGGTTTTTTCTAACAGCCTACCATAGGGCGTGGATTTTTAAAGGGTTTTTTCTAAGAGCCTACCCTAAGACGTGGATTTTTAAAGGGTTTTTTTAAGAGCATACCCTAAGGCGTGGATTTTTAAAGGGTTTTTTCTAAGAGCCTACCCTAAGGCGTGGATTTTTTAAAGGGTTTTTTCTAAGAGCCTACCTTAAGGCGTGGATTTTTTAAAGGTAGTTTCTAAGAGCCTACCCGAGGCGTGGATTTTTTAAAGGGTTTTTTCTAAGAGCCTACCCTAAGGCGTGGATTTTTTAAAGGGTTTTTTCTAAGAGCCTAACCTAAGGCGCGGATTTTTTAAAGGGTTTTTTTCTAAGAGCCTAACCTAAGGCGCGGATTTTTTAAAGGGTTTTTTTCTAAGAGCCTAAACTTAGGCGTGGTTTTTTTCTAAGAGCCTAAACTAAAGCGTGGAGTTTTTAAAGGTTTTTTTCTAAGAGCCTACCCTAAAGCGTGGAGTTTTTAAAGGCTTTTCTCCAAGAGCTTACCCAAAGGCTGGGATTTTTTAAAGGGTTTTTTCTAAGAGCCTACCCTAAGACGTGGATTTTTTAAAGGGTTTTATTTAAGAGCCTACCCTAAGGCGTGGATTTTTTAAAGGATTTTTTCTAAGAGCCTACCCTAAGGCGTGGGTTGTCCCAAATCTATTGTCTCGTAGTCTACTTAATTGCTTCCCAACCACATTGTCACCTCCTCGTATTAAAATAAATATTTATATCTAATTCTAATTTAAAGTTCTCTTGAGAAAAATCTACAATTTTCAAAATCTGATCAACTATTCAGAACACCAAGTACATTCTATTGTTATTAGCATTGTTTACAGTGTTAATTTTATTAATAATTAAATACAAAACTAAAATAAATATTTAAAAATCCGCTTGGGGGCATATTACAAGGCATACTTGGCGTATGGGTAAGATGGAATTAGTGTTGTTACTTGAGCTTCTTTTTTTACACCGTTGACCGACAATTCTTGTTATTATCTAATAGCTGTTGGAGCTATGAGTCGGTAGGTAGCTAACTACATCATAATTGTAATTTTTCCAATGCTTAGAAGCAGCAACGAAAAAAATCGAAATAACAAAAGAATCTTTGAAGTGTTTCTTTTGTTCTCTTCAACCTGTTGCCTTGTATGTGTCGTTAAGAGATTCGAATGTCATTTCGTTCGTTCCATCGTTAGTCAGTTAAGTTAAGAGTGTTACTCTATGAGTTTACAATTAAAAGAAGAACACAAAAAATAACAACAATAGCAGCAACAAAAAAATGCCCCCAGAGATATGAAGAGTCTTGAGGCATCATCTTGACGTAACAGATTGTCTAATGTATCGACACCAGGTATTGTATTATTGTCTGATTCTGCTTCTTGTTCTTGTGATTACTGCAACATCATACAAGTCTTACGTAGCATGTTCAATGATGTATTATTAGCAGTTGTTGGAAATAAAAATTCCATTAGTTACATAAAGCCAGAGCGGAATGGATTCAATTCAGTACAATTAAAAATTGAATTGGAAAAATCTAAGCTGAGAAGATATGCAGCGACACTTGGAAAATATTTTTAAAATATTCTCGCCTATAGATAATTCCCCACAAAATATTTTAAAAAATCCTAGCCCACGGAAGGTCTAATAGGCCTTCGAAAATTTATTTAAAAAAAAATCCACTTCTAAGGATACACCTTACGAAATTAATATAAAAAATCTACGTCTAAAGATAAACCTTTAAGGAAAGTAGTAAAGTCAGACTGGGCCGACTATATGGTACCCTTCACCACTTGGGTTCCCTCGAAGGAACATATTCATGTCTTTCTGCAACCTATGCTGCATAGGACAAATTTATGGAAAACGATGTATAGCAAAATTGATACCGCCAGAACCCATCTTACATGCAAAATTTCGTAAAGACTGGTCCTTAACTGTGGCATGTATCGTGTTTACAAATTATAATGGACAGACGGACGGACGGATACACATGTCTAGATCGACTCTGCTAGTCGAGATATAACGATCGGTATACTTAAAGGTGGGTCTACGACCAATATTTCGCGGCGTTACAAACTCTTGGGGCTGCACAAACCTATAATACCCTGACAACATAGTTGTGTAGGGTATAAAAATCTACGCCCTTCAAATTTTTGAAAATATTGTGTTAAAAAAAGTATCCATATCTGCCAAAATAATTTGAGATGACACAACTTAAAAAAATCTTGAAAATATTGAAAATACATTTTCAAGCATCTCTTAAGAAGTTAATCGATTCTGAAGAAGGTGTTGAAGGCCTCTTTAATTGATATGTGTTACTGTTGTTATTTTTTCACAATTTTAAAGGAAGTAAATTGTGTTCAAGTTGAAATGGTCATGCTTAACATTGAACAAACACTAAGTGCTACAATTTGTTTAATAAAACAAAAAAAAAAAAAAAATCTGAAACCGAAGAACGAAGCATCAACTGAAAATCAACAACAACAACCAAATACACGCTGACCAGTAATGAATTAAATGAATCACAACAGAATGTAATCACATTTGGAATAAAAAGGAAAACAATTGAACGAATCCGATGATGATGGTGGTGGTGGTGGTTGGTGAGGGCGGCCAGCCATCCAGCGAGCCATTTAACCAACCAATGAACCATGATAAACATATTTGTTGAGCACTTAAGCAATGGCTGTTATTTATCTGCTGTAGCCGCTGCAATGGAACTTTAAAAAGCTTTATTTCTCATTTAAATTGAAATGTCATAATTTTTGCCATGGCCATTCTTCGTCAAACACTTGGTCAGGGGTTGGCCATCCTCGCTGCCAACCCAAACCCATTCAACTTGCCTTTGTCCAATTTAACCAACTTGTTATGCTCGGCATTCATATTTGTGTGTCCATTATATGTGTGATTGTCTGTCCGTCTGCCTCTGTCTCTCACTCGGTGTGTATGTGTGTGTTTGTCTGTGTTGATGTAAATGATGTCCTTTAATTGCATTTAACCAACATTGCCAGATCATTAAGTCCAGTTCTTGTTTCTCTGTGTCAGACAACCAGATTCCAGTTTTGTTATTGTTGTTGTTGCTTTTTGTGTTTCATTTGACCAATTCTCTCCTTTGTTGTTGCATTTTTGTTTTTTTGCCGACTCCCCAAAGGATAATGAACATTTAAAAAATGCGGTAGCCAAACACTTGGTTATTTCATTCGTTTCCAGTCGTGTGAAATCAAACAAGTTTTTAATTTATATTCCGTTTGTTTAAGTGCTGCGTGTAAATTAAAGAGCAGAACAGAGACGAGCGAGAGCGACAGTGTCAGTGATGGCAAGAGGTGGACGAGCGGATGACTCTTTGCAAGTCGATGTCGAGGAAAATTAATGGAGTTTTTCTTTTTCATTCATTGTTGGATAATTTTTCAAGTATTCCCACAGCCGCAGCAGAGAAAATTGTGTTAAAAATGTGGAATTGTGTGCTGGTGTGTGAGTGTGTGCAAATGAAAGGATAAACACCGGGTTTGAGGTAAAGCGAAATTCGAATGTTTTATTTTGTGGTCAGTTTTCAATTTGTAGGAGATGAAAAGTTTTTTGTTTGACAGCAGGTAAATGTAGGAATTTAATTTAAATTACCAAAAATAACCAGTAAGGAAAGTAGTAAAGTCGGACGGGGCCGACTATATGATACCCTTCACCACTATGGGTATATTAAAAAGATGCACCCAAACATAATATGAGCCATATCTACATCTTGACGGATTCCAACAAAACTTGACACACGTTTGGCTATACTATATAAAGTACGTTGTGCAAAATTATGTGTCAATCAGACTAACTTTAAGTCTTTGTTGCACCATTTATTTCAAATAGGAAGAAAATATATATGGGATCTATATCTAAATCTGAACCGATTTTCAAGAAATTTTATATACACCATTGTAGTCTGAAGTCAGTACGCTATGCCAAATTTCGTGGAAATCGAAAGATATGTAGGGACTTCGGTACATCATTTACATTAAATCGGTGGAGCATATATATATAGGAGCTATATCCAAATTGGAACCGATTTTCAAGAAATTTTACACACATCATTTTAGACTCAATTCTGTACGCTATGCCAAATTTCGTGCAAATCGGAAGTTATATAGGGTCATTGGTGAACTATTTACATTAAATCGGACGAAAATATATATGGGAGCTTTATCTAACTCTGAACCGATTTTCGATAGGGTTCGTCCTTGGGCCAAACAAATGAGCTGTGTCAAATTTCATCCAATTCGGATCATAAATGCGACCTGTACTTTGTTTACAATTTAACATGGACAGACGGACATGCATAAATCGACTCAGAAAGTGATTCTATTGATATTCGCTAAAGGAACCATGGGTCTATCTCGATTATTTTTGCCTGTTACAAACATATGCACAAAGACATAATACCCTGTACCACAGTGTGCTGAAGGGTATAAACATCCATGGGATGAGCCCTAAAAAATATTTTTAAAAAATGCTTTAAAAAATTCCCCGTCTAGGGATAGAAACAAATTTTCCAAAGGTTGAAAAATCCCCATTCGAATAAAATCAAATAATTTCCCCCTCCGCTCTGCCTTCTTGCCAAAAATGAAATACAAATTTGAAAATTTTGTTTTCGGGTTTTTATTCCTGTCATATTTGCATTTATCACGATTAACCAAACAAAAACACCAAAAAGTGACGGTTATTAAAAACCAAATAAAGATCGGCGACAGAAACAGCGGTCACAACAACAACAAAAACAATAGCAATAACAACACCAACAAACACTTTTATAATGTCATTATTGTCTGAATGTGTCTGTTTTAAAAGACCATTTAAAATGCAAATTATTTCCCTGTGATGACAAGAGGGGCTGTGGGGGGCTACAAAACGAATGTCAAAATGTTGGAAAACGGTGGCGAGTTGCAATTTTGGATTTTTTCTGTTTTTATTTGAAAATTGCCACTCTTCAATTTTTTGTTCTGCTTAGTTGTGGCCAACCGAATTTTAAAGCCTCAATTTATATTGGAGTTGGTTTAATTTTTTTTTTTTTGATTCGGTTCGGTTGGGTTTGATTGGGGTTTTATTGGCATGTTATTTTTGTCGCTGGGTGTTGAATGTCACCTTCCCCACTTGTGTGTGTGTGTGTATGTGTGTTGTTGCAAACTGGGTGTGCTGAACTGAACATTCATTTGATGTTAAACATTTTGTTGAAATCGACAAAATTATTGGGTGACAACAGGTGATTTTTAGTTATAGTTAATTTTTGCCAATGATTATTAGTTAAAAATTCAGTCGACATTATGGTTAGGCGAGCGATTAGGTCACACGGTGACTAGTCTGCATTCTGTCGCCATTGTTCTAATGGGGCCCCACAAACAAAGGCATTGCATGACAGCAGGCATGTTGTAGCTGGCATGGCATGTTGATGATGACAATGCTCGCTGCAAGGCGGCTAACCTCCCTAAATCTGCACACATCAACATTTAAAACATAGAGCATTACATCCGATTGTATTTGCTTATAACGGTAAATGTATTACAAAAACGAGTAACAAAAAAATTAAGCTGACAACAACAAATGCAATAACAAATACCTGTCATAAACAGCGAGCATACAATTCCGATGTGGGTTTTTGCGGTATGTGCGGTTAATTAACTTTAAATATTTTTTGTCCTACACAAAAAACCGATTTGAAACAAAATAAGGGATTGCAATTTTATTCCATATTAAATTTTATATTTTTTTTTAAATAAAAATATTTATAAGTGTGTGAATGATTTAATGTGGATATAGGGTTAGGTGAAATGTTTTTTTCAGAAGGGGGTGGGTTTATAAAAAAAGGTGTGAATTGGGTTTTAATTAAATTATGAATTCAAATCAAATTGAATTAATTTATGCAGTAATCAAATTGGGGTATAAAAAACTGTCTATCCATAGGCGTGGATATTTTTTTCAGGGTCTTTTCACAGGGTCAATCCAAAGCCATGGATTTTTTTTAAATTAATTTCTGAGGGTCTATCCATAGGCGTGGATTTTTGAAAATTAACTTCTAAAGCTCTGTCCAAAGGCGTAGATTTTTTGAAATTAATTTTTAAGGCTCTGCCCAAAGGCGTGTATTTTTATACCCTTCACCACACTGTGGTACAGGGTATTATGTCTTTGTTCATGTGTTTGTAATAGCCAAAGTAACCGAGATAGACACATGGTTCCTTTTAAGAATATGCCTAGAATCACATTCTGAGTCGATTTATGCATGTCCGTCCGTCCGTGTGTTGATGTTAAATTGAAAACAAAGTACAGGTTGCATTTATAATCCGAATTGGATGAAATTTGGCACAGCTCATTTATTTGGCCCAATGACAAATCCTATAGAATTTGGGAAAAATAGGTTCAGATTTAGATAAAGCTCCCATATATATTTTCGTCCGATTTTATGCAAATGGTGCACTAAAGTCCCTATATAACTTTCGATTTGCACGAATTTTTGTATACCCTACTGAATTTAGTCTAGAATGACGTGTGCTAAGTTTCGTCAAAATCGGTCCAGATTTAGATATAGCTCCCATATATATTTTCGTCCGATTTAATGTAAATGGTGTACCAAAGTCCCTATATATCGTTCGATTTGCACTAAATTGGGGATAGCGTAATGAATTAGGTCTAGAATGATGTGTGTTAAGTTTCCAGAAAATCGGTCCAGATTTAGATATAGCTCCCATATATATTTTCATCCGATTTTATGTAAATGTTGTACCAAAGTCCCTATATAACTTTCGATTTGCAAACAACTTGGCATAGCGTAATGACTTAGGCCTAGAATGACGTGTGTTAAGTTTCGTGAAAATCGGTCCAGATTTAGTTATAGCTCCCATATATATTTTCCTCCGATTTAATGTAAATGGTGCACTTAAGTCCCCATATACCTTTCGATATGCACGAATTTTGATATAGCCTACTGAATTAAGTCTAGAATAATGTGTGCTAAGTTTCGTGAAGATCGGTTCAGATTTAGATATAGCTCCCATACATAGTTTCGCCCGATTTTATGTAATTGGTGCACCAAACTCCCTATATATCTTTCGATTTTCACGAATTTTGGTATTATCTACTGAAATAAGTCTAGAATGATGTCTGCCAAGTTTCGTGAAGATCAGTTCAGATGTAGATATAGCTCCCATATATAGCTTCGCCCGATTTTAGGTAAATAATGCACCAAAACCCCTGCAAATCTTCTGATTTGCACGAATTCTGGCATAGCGTAATGACTTAGGTCTAGAATGATGTGTGTTAAGTTTCGTGAAAATCGGTCTAGATTTAGATATAGCTCCCATATATATTTTCGTCCGATTTTATGTAAATGGTGCACTTAAGTCCCCATATACCTTTCGATTTGCACGAATTTTTGTATAACGTACTGAATTGAGTCTAGAATGACGTGTGCTAAGTTTCGTGAAAATCGGTTCAGATTTAAATATAGCTCCCATATATAGTTTCGCCCGATTTTAGGTAAATGGTGGTAAATTCGATTTGCACGAAATTTGGCATAGCGTACTGAATTAAGCCTAGAATGATGTTGCTAGGCTGATTGACACACATAAATTAGTCCCTGACAAGTTTCCCTGAAATTGGTTCAGATATAGATGTATAACAAACACGCTACGTCTGTTAGGATACATATTTAGAATATACCCAAAGTGGTGAAGGGTATCATATAGTCGGCCCAGTCCGACTTTACTACTTTCCGTACTGGTTTAAAATAAATTTCTGAGGTCTACTTATAAGCGTTGATTTTTATACCCTACACAACTATGTTGTCAGGGTATTATAGCTTTGTGCAGCCCCAAGAGTTTGTACCGCCGCAAATTATTGGTCCTAGACCCACCTTCAAGTATACCGGTCGTCATATCTTGACTAGCTGAATCGATCTAGACATGTGTGTCCGTCCGTCCGTCCGTCTGTCCATTACAATTTGTAAACAAGATACAGGCCACCGTTATGGACCAACCTTTACGAAATTTTGCATGTAAGATGGGTTGAGACAAATGAAGACCCCTATTGTTTTTGTGTGAAGATCGGTTAAGATTTAGAGGTTGAAATGGACCAAATACTTACATTTTGTCTGTTTTTCTGGTCGCTATAGAGGTTGCAATTATGATCCAAGCATCGCAAATTTTTAACATGGAGAAGGGGATCGGGCCAAAAGATAAGCATGTATGTTTTGATAAAGATCGGTCAGTATTTAGCAGGTCATATGGACCCTTACTTTTGTGTGAAAAATGACAAATTTTGTATTCTATAACGTATATATTTACCCCTGAAGGACATAGACCCGAGATGTTGATAGTATATCCAAGAGGAGTGGTTGACCTTTAAATTGATACCAATTATATTGTCGTATGTACTGGGATGCGGGGCTTACACTTAAATATTTACAGGTGCTTACGCATTCATATATTATTTAGTAACCCACACTAGAGGGCGGAAATATAGCGCTGATCGCTGTGAAATGTTCCATAAGGTTCCAGTTATGGTCAGGACAACACCTATAATTTTCGGTAATGATCATATAATAATATTGGGAAGTAGTGGACCGAAAACTTAATTTTTTGTGTTATTTCGAGTCGATCTATAGGCCACATTTGTAAGACGAACGTCACAAGGGAATCTAGACAAGTAATTAGAAGTACTGTACTGAATGTTAGTTATATTTGTTGACCTCTAGTCGGTCGAGAGGGTGCAAATATTGAAATATTGCCCAAGCTCCGAATGTAGTAACACAGAAAGTTAGATTTTCGTGGAAGTTGTGTAGGGTATCATATGGTCGGCCCCGCCCGACTATATTGCTCCGCTCACTGGTTTAAAATATTTTTTCTGGCTATTTTCATATTGGATTTAAAAAATAATTTTCAGGGTGTATCCATAGGCGTGGATTTTTTAATTAAATTGCAATTTTTTTTTTACTTTGGCCATGGCCATTATACACCATCTTAATTCCATTTACCATATGTTCCATTTTAATAAAATTATTTCTACTATTTCTTATTAATATTCCATAATTTTATTTCTGCGAAAAAGAAAATCTGTTTCATATGAAACAGTTAACAATCTTAGGATTTATTTTTTTCTATTATGACCAAAACTTTTGCTACCAATTTAATTTAAAACAAAAAATAATAATAATAATAATAATAATGAAACAAAGATTTCTTTAGCACAGCTGGATTTTGCTTAAATTAATCCAATATCTACAAGGAGGATAGTAAGTTATCTATCTATCTAATAACTTTGTTTCCACAATGTAAGAATGTGCATGTATATGTTTGCCACGTGTTTGAGTGTGTCTGAAGTTTGCTAATAATCAACAACTTCAAAGTATAATTCGTAGAAGAATTTTTTGTTATTTTTGGCGAACAATATTTTTTTGAGAATTTCATAAAGGGCACGTGCTTCGATTTCACAGTGGGAGCCAATAGTTGCTGGTTCGTCGAAATGCATTTGCTCAATCAATATGTAGCCCTTTGATGAATTAAGAATAACCGAAAAGAGAAGAAGAAACAAACACAAAACTATAAGTGGCATTAACTTAGTCTTCATCGCTCACAGGAAGGCATTCCATATCCACACTGACAGCCATACATCCATCTCACACAAATATGTACATATACACACATTTTGTTTCCTCAACTATCTATCATTGAGGTCACGTCATATATTGAATTTTTATAACAGAAACGAAGTTGGAAGTTGGTTTTAATATAACCAACGAACGAACGAATGAACGAAACCTGCTGACGCTGTGGCTTTTCCAAAAGCCAAGTAATGGCATTAGTACCACAGAACTGTGATGAAAGTACTTACACAGACTCACTCACACATACACACACCATATATGATGAGCATTGATGAGAGAATACTCAAAACCAAAAAAGGAGGAAACTTAAAAATGAAATAATTTTCGCACATGAAAATTCGTGAGAATTTTTGTATTCGATTTAGCTTAGCTTCATCTTCTTCGTCGTCTTTATTTCTAGGATAATAACAACAACAGGCAATAATAACAACAACAAGAAGAAGAAATTGCTTTTGCTATATATTTCATAAGGATATAACAAATAAATACGTGCTTATCAAACACTCTATGATGGTGGCCAATTCCCTTGACTAGGGTTAGGCATGGCAAGGCAATAAAGAAGGTAGGGGGAAACGGATTTCAAAATACAAGAAAACTATTTTTTTGGGGAAATTTAGAAGAAAATTTGAGGTTCTCAATTTAAGCCTTGATTTTTTAAAATTAATTTTTAAGGGTCTCTACATACGCGAGGATTTTTTACAGTTAATTTTTGAGGGTATCTATATAGCGAGCATTTTTTAAAATAGGCGCGGTTTATTTCAAATAAATTTAGATTTTAAGGGTATCTACATAGGCGTGGATTTTTTTATAAAATTTTCCTGAGGGTCCCTCAATAGGCGTGGATTTTTTATAAAATTTTCCTGAGGGTCCCTCAATAGGCGTGGATTTTTTTTATAAAATTTTCCTGAGGGTCCCTCAATAGACGTAGATTTTTTTGTAAAATTTTCCTGATGGTCCCTCAATAGGCGTGGATTTTTTATAAAATTTTCCTAGGAGTCCCTCAATAGGCGTGGATTTTTTTTATAAAATTTTCCTGAGGGTCCCTCAATAGGCGTGGATTTTTTTATAAAATTTTCCTAGGCGAAAATTTGTTTATAAAATTTTCCTGAGGGTCCCTCAATAGGCGTGGATTTTTTTATAAAATTTTCCTGACGGTCCTTCAATAGGCGTGGATTTTTTATAAAATTTTCCAGAGGGTCCCTCAATAGGAGTGGATTTTTTACAAAATTTTCCTGACGGTCCTTAAATAGGCGTGGATTTTTTATAAAATTTTCCTGAGGGTCCCTCAATAGGCGTAGAATTTTTATAAAATTTTCCTGAGGGTCCCTCAATAGGCGTGGATTTTTTATAAAATTTTCCTAGGCGAAAATTTTTATAAAATTTTCCTAAGGGTCCCTCAATAGGCGTGGATATTTTTTATAAAATTTTCCTGAGAGTCCCTCAATAGGCGTGGATTTTTTATAAAATTTTCCTAAGGGTCCCTCAATAGGCGTGGATTTTTTATAAAATTTTCCTGAGGGTCCCTCAATAGGCGTGGATTTTTTATAAAATTTTCCTAAGGGTCCCTCGATAGGCGTGGATTTTTTTCAATAGGCGTGGATTTTTTATAAAATTTTCCTGAGGGTCCATCAATAGGCGTGGATTTTTTTATAAAATTTCCCCGAGGGTCCCTCAATAGGCGTGGATTTTTTATTAAAATTTCCCTGAGGGTCCCTCAATAGGCGTATATTTTTTATTAAATTTTCCTGAGGGCCCTTCAATAGGCGTATATTTTTATACCCTACACACTATGTTGTCAGGGTATTATAGCTTTGTGCAGCCCCACAAAATATTGGTCCTAGACCCACCTTTAAGTATACCAATAAGTAATATCTCGACTAGCTGAGTCGATCTAGACATGTGGGTCCGTCCGTCCGTCTGTCGGTCTGTCCATTATAATTTGTAAACACGATACAGGCCACAGTTATGGACCAATCTTCACGACATTTTGCATGTAGGACGGGTTGTGGCCAGTAAAGACACCTATTGTTTTTGGTAAATATTGGTTAATTTTTAGGTGATGGTTTTTCTGGTCGCTCCAGAGGCCGTAATTGTGGCCCAAACATCGCGAATTTTTACATGGAGAAGGGGATCGGACCAAAGAATTTGCATACCTGTTATTATAAAGGTCAGTCATTATTTAGCGGGTCAAATGGACCCTGACTTTTGTGTGAAAAATTACATAGACATAGACCCAAGAAGTTGACAGTATATCGAAGAGGAGTGGTTGACCTTTAAATTGATACCATTGTCGTAGGTACCCGGATGTGGGAGTTACACTTAAACATTTACAGATGCTTTCGTGTTATTTAGTAGCCCTTTAACATTAGAGGGCGGAAATATAGCGCTTATCGCTTTGAAATTTTCCATGAGGATACAGGTATGGTCAAGGATAACGCCTATAATTTGATCGGTGATGATCTGATAATAATTTTAGGATTAATTGAACTGAACAGTTAATTTTTTGTGGTTTTTCGAGTCTATATAGGCCACAATTGAATGCCGAACATCACAACACGAGCCACGGGGATCTGAACAAGCAGTAAGAAGGGCTGTAGTGGATATTTGTAATATTTGTTGACCTGTAGTCGGTCAAGAGGGTGAAACTATCGCGAAAGAGGGTGATATCCGCAGAATGTTAGATTTCAGTGGCAGTTGTGTAGGGTATCGTATGGTCGCACCCGTTCGACTATACTGTTCCTTTCAATGGTTTAAAAAATATTTTTTTAAAACTTATTCATAGAGGCTAGCTTTGACCTTGTATTTTTCTGGTTTTTCAACTATTGGTATAATATTTAAAAAATATAAATATTTTTCAAAGACATTTCATTGAACAGAAATTCTGCACACATATAATTAATTATCGAAACCTCACGAAGAAAAACAAAACCCACCCACAATAACGTCTCTTCATCTCCTCCATTTAAAATACCATAACTGTTAAGCTAATTAACTGAATAATTGTTATCTATCAGTTCAGACCTTAAACTTATGCTTCTTCTTCTTCGCTGTCGTCTTCCTCTTCTTCTTTTTCTCGATTTTGTTATCTTTGAAAATAATAAAAATAATTTAATGGCGCTGTTAAATGACTAATGATCGAAATGACACTCGACTTGTTGCCGTCGTTTTGTTGCTGAAGAACTCCTTCTTTAATTTCACGAAATTAAAGGTGTGGGTTGGGTTCGAGCGGAGCAGAGCTCATATTGGAGAGCGACATACTAATTTGTTGCGGGAAGTTCAGAAAAAAAAAAATAAAACAAAATATTTCTAATATATTCTTTTAATGTTAATAATATTAGTAACAATGTTAGCGCATCAACAAAATTAGTTATACCAACACCAAAGATGCAGACCAGAAATAATAGATTTGAAATCAAATCCATGACAAAACAACATTGAACTTTAAAATACTGCTGGCAAAAATTTCATGTGAAATTAAAAAAAAACAACAAGAAGCAGCAGGAATTTTGTTTCTGCAAATTTTAGTTCAATAGCAATGGTGCACAATGGGGAAGATTAAAACAAAAAATGATTTTCTCATAAAATCAGAGACTATCCACAGTCGTGGGTTCTCAAAAAATTTTTGAGGATCTATTCATAAGCCTGGATTTTTATACCCTTCACCACACTGTGGTACAGGGTATTATGTCTTTGTGCATATGTTTGTAACAGGCAAAAATAAACAAAGTACAGGTCGCATTTATATTTGTTTGGCCCAAGGACGAATCCTATTGAAAATGGGAAAATCGGTTCAGATTTAGATATAGCTCCCATATATATTTTCGTCCGATTTAAGGTAAATTGTGTACCAAAGTCCCTCTATATCTTTCGATTTACACGAAATTGGGCACAGCGTAATAAATAAGGTCTAGAATGATGTGTGCAAAGTTTCGTGAAAATCGGTACAGATTTAGATATAGCTCCCATATATATTTTCGTCCGATTTAAGGTAAATGGTGTACCAAAGTCCCTATATATCTTTCGATTTGCACAAAATTTGGCACAGCGTAATCAATAAGGTCTAGAATGATGTGTGCAAAGTTTCGTGAAAATCGGTTCAGATTTAGATATAGCTCCCATATATATTTTCGTCCGATTTAAGGTAAATGGTGCACCAAAGTCCCTATATATCTTTCGATTTGCACAAAATTTGGCACAGCGTAATCAATAAGGTCTAGAATGATGTGTGCAAAGTTTCGTGAAAATCGGTTCGTTTTAGATATAGTTCCAATATACATCGTCGTCCGATTTAAGGTAAATTGTGTACAAAAATCCCTATATATCTTTCGATTTGCACGAAATTTGGCATATCGTATTAAATTAAGTCTAGAATGATGTGTGCAAAGTTTCGTGAAAATCGGTTCAGATTTAGATATAGCTCCCATATATAATTTCGCCCGATTTTAGGTAAATAGTCCACTAAAGTCCCTGGAAATCTTTTGATTTGCTCGAAATTTGGCACAGAGCAATTAATAAAATCGAGAATGATGTCTGCCAAGTTTCGTGAAAATCGGTTCAGATTTAGATATAGCTTCCATATATATTTTCATCCGCTTTATGATAATTGGTGCACCAAAGACCCTATGTATCTTTCGATTTGCACGAATTTTGGTATAGGGTACTTAATTAAGTCTAAAATGATGTTGATATGCTTCGTGAAAAGATCCATAGCTAGGCCGATTGTCACAACGTACTGATGTGATATAAATTTGTCTCTGGCAAGTTTCCCTGAAATCGGTTCAGATATAAATATATAACAAAAACGCGTCGTCTGTTAGGAATCATCTGTTGAATATACCGAAAGTGGTGAAGGGTATCATATAGTCGGCCCAGTCCGACTTTACTACTTTCCTTTCTGGTTTAAAATTTTTTTTTGGGGGTCTATTCTGGGTTTTTTAAGAATATTTTCTGTGGATCTGGCTGTGGTTGTTCCCATTGTGCACCAACCATACCAATTTGGATTCAAACAAATAAATCTAACTCACATCCATAAGGTGTTTACATTACTAAAAAGCCCCTTGGCTGCAGGTGTAATTCTTGGCTTAGGAATTCTAGCCCGCAACAACAACAAAAAACGATCTTAGAATAGCTAAGATGCTGCCGTTTGTTTTTTGCCATGGTCCATAAATTCCAATGTAGCATTCAACACCCTAATTTAACAGGTTGTTGTTTTGCCGTTTCAATGACGGCAAATAGTTTACTTCGATTTCATACCCCTCACTCCCGATATCGGGGAACAAATTATGTTTTACTAAATGTTAACATTAGCAGCTATTTTGTTGTCTTCTTCTTTTTCTTGTTCTCGAAATTACAGCAGCAGTCAACCATAATTCAATACACGAAGCTGAGCCTCCAAAAAAACACTCAATATTGAATATATGAAATGAAGCCCTGTTCCAGCTACCTACCCCTCCATGACCATAATTTTTGTGCAAAATTGCATTTTGAGTATCGGTAACCTCTGCATAGCACTCCTATGATGATGATGCAGTGTGGCATCCTCGGGTTGTTATTTATGTTTGTTGTTGGTGGTAGTTTTGTTTTTGTATGCCTTTTTGTTTTGTCTGTCAAGAACGTGATCTTGTTTCCAAGTTAATGAACATCATTAGCCTAATCTATGGCGAATGAAAATAATCATTAATATTGAATTCGGCGGACCTGATCCAATAGCAATTTGTAAAATTATTTAATTTAAATGGAATGAAATAAATTAGGCCTCAATTTATAGCTGAGGTAATGTTTTCCAATTGAGAAGGGTCTTAGGCTTTGGATTACCACTGAGCCAATTTTTTTAAGGCCTCAAGATATCCTGTTGGATCCAACTACAAGAAACTTCTAGAAGATTTGAGATTGCTGTTAACTATTTTTTTTTTTGAAATATTACACATTTTTATCTTTAACATACATAACCCACTTTTTATATCCCTATCCTCAACCATAATATCCTTTAAATCATCGGAATTTTTATTGTTTTATATTGAAGTATTCTGAACATGGGCTATAAACTATTTTTCAATAGCGTATTTAGTTGCGAAGCAGAAGCATAATACGAACATTTAATATGCGGTTAATCATTTTTACAAAATGAGGAGGAAATAATTCTTTAGTGAAGAGGTAAAGGCAAGGGAAAAGGGAGGTGGGATGAGCAGGGAGGTGTTAAACAGTCAATAGGGAAACTATCAAATATGAGGTTATCCGAGTGGATGTTTGCAAGTATTTTGTAAAAGGTCCAACAAAAGGCTTTGTAAAGCTCTTCTAATTGGCGTGGATTTTTTAAAAATATGTTCGGAGGTTCCTAGAACAGGTGTGGATTTTTATACCCTTCACCACACTGTGGTAGAGGGTATTATGTGTTTGTGCATATATTTGTAACAGGCAAAAGGAAACGAGATAGACATATGGTTCCTTTTGAGAATATGCATAGAATCACTTTCTAAGTCGCTTCTGTCCATGTTAAATTGTAAACAAAGTACAGATCGCATTTTTGATTCGAATTTGGCATAGGTCTCTTATTTGGCCCAAGGACGAACCGTATTGAAATTGGGAAACATCGGTTCAGATTTAGATATAGCTTCCATATATATTTTCTTCCGATTTTATGTAAATGTTGCACCAAAGTCCCTATATAGACTTCGATTTGCACGAAATTTGGCATAGCATTCTGAATTAAGCTTAGAACGATGTCTGCCAAGTTTCGAGAAAATCGGTTCAGATTTAGATATAGCTCTCATATATAGTTTCGTCCGATTTTATGTAAATGATGAACCAAAGTCCCTATATAGACTTCGATTTGCACGAATTTTGGCATAGCATTCTAAATTAAGCCTAGAACGATGTGTGTTAAATTTCGTGAAAATCGATTCAGATTTAGATATGGCTCCCATATATATTTTCGTCCGATTTTACGTAAATGGTTCACCAAAGTCCCTATATATCCTTCGATTTGCACGAAATTTGGCACAGCGTACTGAATTAGGTCTAGAAAGATGTGTGTTAAATTTCGTGAAAATCGGTTCAGATTTAGATATAGCTCCCATATATATTTTCGTCCGATTTTATGTAAATGGTGTACCAAAGTCCCTATTATCCTTCGATCTGCACGAAATTTGTCATAGTGTACTGAGTTAAGTCTAGAACGATGTGTGTTAAATTTCGTGAAAATCGGTTCAGATTTAGATATAGCTCCTATATATTTTTTGTCCGATTTTATGTAAATGGTACACCAAAGTCCCTATATATCCTGCGATTTACACGAAATTTGCCACAGCGTACTGAATTAAGTCGAGAACGATGTGTGTTAAATTTCGTGAAAGTCGGTTCAGATTTAGATATAGCTCCCATATATAGTTTCGTCCGATTTAATGTAATGGTGTTCCAAAGTCCCTATATATCTTTCGATTTGCACGAAATTTGGCACAGCGTACTGAATTAGGTCTAGAATGATGTGTGTTGAGTTTACTGAAAATCGGCTTAGATACAGATATAGCTCCCATATATATTATCGACCGATTTAAGGTAAATGGTGCACCAATGTCCTTGAGTAATGTGTGCTTAGTTTCCTAAAAATCGGTTGAAATTTAGATTTAGCTCTCATATATATTTTCGTCCGATTTTATGTAAATGGTACACCAAAGTCACTACACATCCTCCGATTTGCAGAATGATGTTTGTTAAGATTCGTGGAAATTAGTTCAGATTTTGATATAGCAACACAACAGCCGTGAATTTTTTATTATATTTTTTGGGGGTTCTACAATTGGAAAAATTGGATTTTTTTAAATATTTTTTGAGGGTTCTACAATAAGCGTGGGTTGAAAAAATTGATTTTTTAATCATTTCTATGGGTTCTTCTAGAGGCGTAGTTTTTTTTTCATATAATTTTTTTGTCCTTCTAAAGGCGTATTTTTCTTAAAATATTTTTTAAGGATCTATTCATATTTTTTTAAAAAAAAATATTTTTTATATGAACTTCCTCATATTTCCTTTAAGCCTCCACCCCCTGGATGTGCGGAGCCATTTTGTTGTCTGTCTCATGGTATATTAACCACTAAAACCGAACTTTATGTATTTTTTTCTGCAAACAATAAAAGCAATTATTAACATAAAAAGGCTAATAAAATCATTCATTATATATAGACTTACACACCAAGCAGCCAACAACAACAAAAAACTACCTTTGCAATAACCACACCAGGCAATTTACTCCCTCCCCCTCCAACCATAATAACCTCATAATCCATAGCGCAGCTCACACATATATATACCTCTAACATGATATGCATATTTTGTACCAACCATCAGGTTAAAAATCTACCAAAGGTAGCAAACAGTAAACATATTTGAGACTTAATATCAGTATTAACATCAGCTAACCAATACCATCATATCAACCGCCCGCCACACAATATTAGCCGTAATATTAACATTGTTGAAAAGTAAACAACAACAACTACAGCAACAACTACAACGATAATAAAGCCAGCTCAAGTTGGAAGTCCAACTACGATGATGATAAATTGATACTTATTACTAACTAAGTGCATAATTAAAAACAAAAAATAACAACAAATACTGTAACAACATCGGAACAACAGCAACAACTACATAAACAAACAATAACAGGTGTAAATTAAACATAAATTAACAATAACGGGTCAGCTAATTAAATGACCAGGGAAATGAATCCAAAACGGTTGATTGAAATAAGGGGTGGGATGAAAAAAAAATCTCCGACTAAATGATCCTCACAAAAAACTTTTTCGGCATTGGATGGCCTTGAAAAAATTTTTAATACAATTAAAAGTCTTGTAGTACGACCTGGAGTTTAAAAATTATATTTTTGCCCCAATAACTATAGGCGTGGGGTTTAAAAAATGTATTTTTTCAAACACTGTCGATTGTTTTAATGGTTTCTGAAAGTCTTACCACCCTAACCGACTATGTTGTTGAGGTTATTCCTTAGAGAAGGCTCAATTTCGCACCCTGTATTTCTGTCACATATTTAATATTTTGCCAACTAAATAAACAAAACGTGAGGAAAACAGATAATTAAATTTAACTAATCTATATATATAAAAGAGCTTAGTGTTAAGTGAGTGAGTGAGGGAGTGAGTGACTGACTGAGAGATCATCGCCCAGACGAAACGGCTGAAGCTAGAAGCTTGAAATTTTGTGTGTGGGTTGTTGTTGGTGTGTAGGCGTGAGATAAGGCTGGGTTTTTGGAAATTCGAACTAGAAGGGTACGAAAAGTACTAAAATGTACCAAATATGGTACCCTTTGTATTAGGCGAAAGGGAAGAGCTAGAATTCTGAAATTTGGAATGTGGGTCACTGATGGAAAGTTAGAAAGCTGTACAAAAGGGTTTTTGGAAATTCGACCTATTAGTGTACTAAAAGTACTAAATTTAGTTCTAATTTTATATATATTGAACATATATAGCTAGAATCTTGAAATTTTATATGGAATACAGGTTGGGAAGTGGTGTTGATATATGGAAATGATTTAAGAAATTCGTACTTATGTGTATAAAAAGTACCATTTTGTACTAAATTTGGTACTATTTGCATTTGGTTGAGTGTATTGAGATGGAATCTGGAAAATCGGAATCAGAACAACTATTGGGGCACAAGATTGAAGTAGCTTTAAAATATCGTACTTATGTGTACGAAAAGTACTAAATAGTACTAAATTTGGTGCATGTTGGATTTAGGTGAACAGATAGATCTGGAGTCTTTAAATTGTGAAAAACTGACTGTTGAATGTAGGATTGAGGTAGTTACTTATTGGTACGAAAAGTACTATATGGTACCAAATTTAGTACAATTTGGATTTTGCTTGAAGAATAGAGCTGAAATCCTGAAATTTGAAATTAAGATTACTGTTGAATATTGAGCTATAGATACATCTTTACAAATTCGTATTTATGTGTACGTATAGTGCTAAACGGCACTAGATTTGGTACAATTAGGATTTGGGTGAACGGAGAGAGCTGGAAACCTAAAATTTGGAATAATGGTTGCTGTTGGAATATAGAATTGAGATATGGAAGCATAGTACTTATGTGTACTAAATGGTACTATATTTGGTACAACTTGATTATTTGAGACCGGAATTAAAATGGAATTAAAATTCCTGTTGGAGTGTAGGATTGAGGTAGTTTAGGAAATTCTTAATTATAAAAAAAAGTACTAAAAGGTACCAAATAGTTTGCAAATTGTTTTTGCGTGAACGGATAGGGCTGAGATTCTGAAATTTTGAATTAGTATTACAGTTAGAGTGTAGGATTGAGACAAGTCAGTAGTTTGGAAAATTTGTCATTATATGTACTAAATAGTACAAAATTTGGTACAATTTGGATTAGAATTAACGGATAGAGATAGAGAAGGAAAATTACAGAATTAAGGTAGTTTTGGAATTTCGTACTTATGGACAATTAATGGTACTAAATATGGTACAATTCGTTGTCTGTGAGCGGGAATCCTAAAAGTTGAAATTAAAATTGAGGTTGGGGTGTAGGAAGGGACATGGAGGTAGTTTTAAAAATGCGTAATTATGTGTACTAAATGGTACTAAGTTTAGTACAATTTAGATTTGAGGGAAAGGATAGAGATGGAGAATAATAAAATTACTGTCATGAGACAGGATTGACACATTGTTGGAAATTGGAACTCATAAGTACGAAAAGTACAAAATGATCTATGTGAACTGGTAGGGCTGGTATCCTAGAAATTACTGTTGCAGTGTGGAATTTAGGCAGTTTTAGAAAATCGTACTTACGTCTACGAAAAATAATAAATGGTACTAAATTTGGTAGAACTTGGATTTCGGTGAACGGATAGAGCTTGAATCTTTAAATGCAGACTTAAGGTTATTATTGGAGTGCATGACTGAGGTAGTTTTGGAAATTCGTACTTTGGGTACGAAAAGCACAAAATTTGGTACAATTTCGACTTTGGTGAACGGGTAGAACTCGAATCCTGAAATTTGCCACTTAGGTTACTGTGGGAGTGTAAGAAAAGTACAGAATGGTACCAAATCTGATACAATTTAGTGAACATGTAGATTACTATTTGAAAGCAGGTTTGAAATATTGAGATGGGTTTGGAATATGGGTACGAAAAGTAGAGAATGGTATCAAATATGGTATACTTTGGTCTTTAATGAACAGACAGAGCTGAAATTCTTAAATTTGCAAATACGATTACTATTTAAAAGCAGAACTGATTTACATTTGGCAATTTGTACTTATGAGTACCAAAAGAAATAAATTTGGTACAATTTTGGACTTTGATGGAATTAAGATTACTGTTAGAGTGTAGGATTGATGTAGTTTTAGAAATTCTTACTTATGGGTATAAAAAGTACTAAATGGTACTAAATTTGAAACGATTTGGATTTGTATGATTCCTGAGATTTAGAATTCAGATTACTGTTGAAGTGTAGTATTGAGCTATGGAGACAACTTTGGAAACTCGAATTTATGTGTACGAATAGTAAATAGAAAATTCACTAAATTTGGAACAATTTGGATTTGGGTAACGGAGAGAGCGTTAGAAAGAAGGACCAAAGGGTTTTAGGTACTAAGTGGTACTAAATTTAGTGGTGGTGATGGTATGGAGATTGTCTTGAAAATGTGTGCTGATGTGTATGAAGAGTACTTATAATTGTAATAAACTTGATATTAGATTTAGGAAAAGAGGTGCAATTCAGAACTATAGTACAACAAATTATACAGTTTTCATGATTTCCATATGATTTTTTTTATTCCCTTTCCGCATACGAAGTAGCGGGCACATTGCTAGTTGTCATATATGCATGTACTGTCCTATATTATATTAATATAAAACAAATACCATAAACATAATTGGTAAACATTATAATTTAAATATATAAATATTTTTTACAATTAAAATTAATTCCAAGTCAAATGAAGTAGAAATAGACACAATCAAATATTTAAAAAAAATCCAAGCCTAAAGACTAACGGGCCGACTATATGATAACCTTCACCACTTTGGGTACATACAAGGAATGTTGATATCTACAATATCATGTAGATAGAACAGGCATAGCGTCTTTTTACGACCATTGATATGAAATCGGGAGTTTGGTGTATCATTCACAAAAAATTGGGCGAAACTATATATGGGAGCTATATCTAAATCTGAACCGATTTAAAAAAAAAAATTGCAGACATCAGTTTGAACCTAATTCAATACTCTGTGCAGAATTTTGTCCCTATGGGATAAATATTTACATAAAATCGGACGAAAATATATATTTGGGAGTTATATCTAAATCTGAACCGATTTTCACTAAATTCAACATACATCTTTCTAGACTTAATTCAGTACTCTATGCCAAATTTCGTGCGAATCGAAGGTTATATAGGGTCTTTGGTTCACCATTTACATTAAATCTGACGAAATTATATATGGGAGCTATATCTAAATCTGAACCGATTTTCACGAAACTTAACCCACAACGTTCTAGGTCTAATTCAGTACGATATGTCAAATTTTGTTCAAATCGGAAGATATAGAGGGACTTTGGTGCACCATTAACCTTAAATCTGACGAAGATATATTTAAATCCAAACCGATTTTTCCCAATTTCAATAGGGTTCGTCCTTGGGCCAAATGATAAATGCTACCTGTACTTTGTTTACAATTTAACACCAACAGACGGACGAACGGACATGCATAAATCGACTCAGAAAGTGATTCCATGCATATTCTCAAAAGGAACCATGGGTCTATCTCGATTCCTTTTGCCTGTTACAAACATATGCATAGAGACATAATATCCTGTACCACAGTGTGGTGAAGGGTATACAAATTAAAAACCAATGAGCGGAGCAGTATAGTCAGACGGGTCCGGTCATATGATACCCTAAACAACTTCCACGAAAATCTAACTTTCTGTGGTTCTATGTTCTGAGCATGGAAAATATTTAGCTAATTTTGGACCCTCTTGGCCGACTAGAGCCCAACAAATATTACTAATATTCCCTACAGCCCTTCTAATTACACGTCCAGATTCCCTTCACCGTGGGTGGTGTTGAGATGTTCGGCTTTCAATTATGGCCTATATATCGACTCGAAAAAAACATAAAACAATAAGTTTTCGGTTCACTTCATCCCAAAAAGATTATAGGCGTTGTCCTTGAACATAACTGGAACCTCATGAAAAATTTCAAAGCGATCAGAGCTATATTTCCGCCCTCTACTGTGATAATGGGTTACTAAATATCTGAATACGTAAGCACATGTAAATATTTAAGTGAAACTCTCACATCCGAGTATGTACGACCATATACTTGGTATCTATTTAAAGGTCAAGCACTCCTCTTGGATATACTATCAACTTCTCGGGTCTATGTTCTTCAGGTGTAAATATATACGCCATATAATACAAATTTTGTAATTTTTCACACAAAAGTCAGGGTATATTTGACCCTCTAACTATTGACCGATCTTTATCAAAACAGGCATGCTTATTCTTTGGCCCAATCTCAATCTCCATGGTGGTGATGTTTGGGCCATAATTGCGGCCTCTGGAGCGACAAGAAAAACCGGCAAAAATTAAGTATTTGGTCCATTTCATCACCTAAATATTATTTGATTTTTACCAAAAACAATAGGGGTCTTCATTGGCCCGAATTGACCATTCCTAAATGCAATAATTGTGGCCTGTATCGTGTTTACAAATTATAATGGACAGGCGGACTGACAGACACACATATCTAGATCGATTCAGCTAGTCGAGATAAGACGATCGGTATACTTAAAGGTGGGTCTAGGACCAATATTTCGTGGCGTTACAAACTCTTGGGGCTGCACAACGCTATAATACCCTGACAACATAGTTCTGTAGGTAATAAAAAATCCATGCCTATGAATAGACCCACAGATATTAATTTAAAAAAAAAAATCCATGTCTAATAATACCACCTTTATAGCCATAAAATTTGAAAATATTTTTTCTCATCTGTTTTATTTGCAGATTTGAAGTGGCTCTCTACACACCGTTATAATTCTTTTTGTATATGTTATTCGAATTTTAATATATTCATATTTCTATGAGAAAATATATAATTATAAAATATGTATATACTGTAATTATATATTTCATGCTCTGGTAGCTTAAATTAACATTAAACAGTTCTGAGAAGTAACCAATTTTATAAATGCTATATTTTTTTTATTCCATAATTTTTTGCAATCTCTGAATTTTCACACTATAATTGTAGCCATGGCTAAGAAGCCAAGTACATCTTCATAATGTCTAATTCATGCTTTATTTTGATTTGAAAATTATACAGTATGTATTTTAATTTTGTTTTTCATTCATACGAAATCACCTGAAGACTTTTGTGGTGTGGTGGCAGATTCTTGGCAAATAAAATAGATACACCTTTGAAGTAAGTCATTTAGAAGTCGTTGAGATGATGAGGTGTTAAAAAAATTATGGCAAACCTTATTAAGTTATGACATTGAACGAATTAAATTGTGAATGTGAAGTTCTCTGAAGTTTGAAATAAAAATTTGAAATGTTGGAAATAAAAATCTTGGAATTTAAGAAAATTATTTTTCAGAAGATTGAAAATTTTGAAATGTTGGAAATAAAAATCATGGAATTTAAAAAAAAATATTTTTCAATTTTTTTAACTCACACCAATATTCTTGTGGCTCATAGGTCCATTTAAATAATATTTCCTTGTCATGTGTCATTTACCAGAACAAAAACCCTCTACCCTAATTGACCATTATGCCATAAACCATTAACATGCTATGAACTTCTCGTTTCCCCTTTTGCTGGCCTAATCAACCTTTAATGAAACCCCAGCCCTTTTTTTTGGCAAGGCAACCACCATGAACACACATACACACATCCTCTCTCAAACACACACATCCTCTTACTATCATTTATTACCATGAAAAAAATTAAGATAAATTAATATATCATATCATGGCTATCAGAAACATCTACAAAATAAGCTAAGCCAAAACTAATCTGAACAACTTTAACTACTTAAATAAGTTGCCCGCCTTTCTCGCTGCAAACCGTTTTTTTTCGTGGTCGATTTTCTTGGCCAAAAGTTTTTTTTCGATAACGCCTCCTTGATAAAATATTTCCAACAGACATTGTGGAAAAGAAAATAATAATTTCATAAAACTTAGTTCTGAACCAATGGCATGAAATTGCTCTATGAAGAATGATGACAATAGTTGGGGAGGGGGCTGGATGGGACGGTTGAAAACGAATATTTTATTGGCAAACTTTAAATGGTTATTGGCCGTTTTTGGAGGTTTTCCCATTTTCCTTTTAGGGTTGGATATCTCTAAAGTTCTTCGAAAGCAATAAAATGCCTATGGAATATAAATTAATAAAAGGCAATGGACAATAATATTGCAGAAAAAATATTAATTGAAAACCAAGAGTTAATGGAAGTAAATTTGGGTACAGATTTTCGATTAGAGACAATTAAAAAATCGTATTTTTCAAACAGAGTTTTAATTATTTAGAGTCCATAGGCGGAGTTTTTATACCCTACACAACTATGTTGTCAGGGTATTATAGCTTTGTGCAGCCCCAAATGTTTGTAACGCCGCGAAATATTGGTCCTAGACCCACCTTTAAGTATACCGATCGTCATATCTCGACTAGCTGAGTCGATCTAGACATGTGTGTCCGTCCGTCCTTCCGTCCGTCTGTCCATTATAATTTGTAAACACGATACAGGCCACAGTTATGGACCAAACTTCACGAAATTTTGCATGTAGGATGGGTTCTGGCCAATGAAGACCCCTATTGTTTTTGGAAAAGATCGGTTAATATTTAGGGGATGAAATGGACCAAAAACATTATTTTTGTCGGTTTTTCTGGTCGCTCCAGAGGCCGCAATTATGGCCCAAACACCGCGAATTTTTGCATGGAGAAGGGGATCGGGCCAGAGAATATGCATGCATGTTTTGATAAAGATCGGTCAATATTTAGCGGGTCAAATGGACCCTGACTTTTGTGTGAAAAATGACAAAATTTGTATTCTATGGCATATATATTTACTCCTGGAGGATGTTGATAGCATATCCAAGTTGAGTTGATAGCATATCCAAGAGGAGTGGGTTTCCTTTAAATTGATACCAAATATAGTGATGTATCTACTCAGATGTGGGAGTTACAGTCAAATATTTACAGGTGCTTACGTATTCAGATATTATTTAGTAACCCATTACCACATTAGAGGGAGAAATATCGCGCTAATGGCTTTGAAATTTTTCATGAAGTTCCAGTTATGGTCAAGAACAACGCCTACAATTTTCGGTGATGATCAGATTAAAATTTTGGGATGAAATGGACCGAAAACATAATTTTTTGTGTGTTTTCGAGTAGAGTATAATCCGAAAATCTCAACACAACCTACCGTGAAGGTAATCTGGACAAGTAAATAGAAGGACTGTACTGAATATTCGAAAAAAGTAAGGAAGAGGTGTTGTTAACCTCTATTCGGACAAGAGGGGGCAAATATCACGAAATATTACTCAGACTCGGAATAAACATCCTCAGAAAGTTAGAGTTCGTGGTAGTTGTGTAGGGTATCGCATGGTCGGCCCCGTCCGACTATACTGCTCCGCTCACTGGTTTAAAATTAATTTTTGAGGCTCATCCATAGGCGTGGATTTTTATACCCTTCACCACACTGTGGTACAGGGTATTATGTCTTTGTGCATATGTTTGTAACAGCAAAAGGAAACGAGATAGATAGGCACAAGGTTCCTTTTGAGAATATGCATAGAATCACTTTCTGAGTCGATTTATACATGTCCGTCTGTAGATGTTAAATTGTAAACAAAGTACAGGTCACATTTATGATCCGATTTGGATGAAATTTGGCACAAGTCACTTATTCGGCCCAAGGACGAACCCTATTGAAATTGGGAAAATCGGTTCAGATTTAGATATAGCTCCCATATATATATTTAACCGATTTCATGTAAACGGTCCCTATATATCTTTCGATTTGCACGAAATTTAGTACAGCCTAATCATTTAAGTCTAGAATGATGTCTGCCAAGTTTCGTGAGAATCGGTCCAGATTTAGATATAGCTCCCATATATAGATTCGTCCGATTTCATGTAAATGGTGCACAAAAGTCCCTATATATCTTTCGATTTGCACGAAATTTGGCATAACGTACTGAATTGAGCCTAGAATGATGTCTGCCAAGTTTCGTGAAAATCAGTCACGATTTAGATATAGCTCCCATATATAGTTTCGTCCGATTTCATGTAAATGGTGCCCCAAAGTCCCTATATATCTTTCGTTTTGCACGAAATTTGGCATAACGTACTGAATTGAGCCTAGAGTGATGTCTGCCAAGTTTCGAGAAAATCGGTCCAGATTTAGATATAGCTCCCATATATAGTTTCGTCCGATTTCATGTAAATTGTGCACCAAAGTCCCTATATATCCTTCGATTTGTACGATATTTGGTACAGCCTAATCATTTAGGTCTAGAATGATGTCTGCCAAGTTTCAAGAAAATCGGTCCAGATTAAGATATAGCTCCCATATATAGTTTCGTCCGATTTCATGTAAATGGTGCCCCAAAGTCCCTATATATCTTTCGATTTGCACGAAATTTGGCATAACGTACTGAATTGAGCCTAGAGTGATGTCTGCCAAGTTTCGAGAAAATCGGTCCAGATTTCTAAATAGCTCCCACATATATAGCTCACATATTTTAAGTAATTGACGCAACAAGGAACCAATGGGAACAAAACGTTCTGAAATTAGTATAACCTAACCTGTGACAAGTTTGCTTGAAATCGCTTAATATTTGGATAGAGCTTCCACATATATTTTCGCCCGACTTCAAATAAATTGGACATCAAACTCCTCATGTTAGTCAGATTGACATCAAATTTTGCACAACGTACAAAATTGACCATAGAACTACGTAGTTGCGTTTTCTAGAAGTGCAGACATAGCCCAACGTATGACCTATTTATATTTGTTTGAAGTCGATTTACATACTTTATGGATATATCCAGGTAGATTCACATTATCACATATATTATTTCATCCAATTTCATGTTAATAGTCCTGTTTAATATACCCATAGTGGTGAAGGGTATCATATAGTCGGCCCCGTCCGACTTTACTACTTTCCTTACTGGTTTAAAATTAATTTGTGAGGTAGCTTCCATAGGCGTGGATTTTTATACCCTTCACCACACTGTGGTACAGGGTATTATGTCTTTGTGCATATGTTTGTAACAGGCAAAAGGAGACGAGATAGATACATGGTTACTTTTGAGAATATGCATAGAATCCCTTTCTTAGTCGATTTATGCATCTCCGTCCGTCCGTCTGTCTGTCCATGTTAAATTGTAAACAAAATACAGGTTGCAATTATTATTTGAATTGGATGAAATTTGGCACAACTCGTTCATTTGGCTCAAGGGCGAACCCTATTGAAATTGGGAATAATCGGTTCAGATTTTTTATATAGCTCCCATATATATTTTCGTCCGATATAATGTAAATAGTGCACTAAAGTGCCTACATATCCTTCGATTTTCACGAAATTTGGCATAACGTATTAAATTAAGTCTAGAATGATGTGTGCTAAGTTTCGTGCAAATCGGTTCAGATTTAGATATAGCTCCCATATATATTTTCGTCCGATTTTATGTAAATGGTGCACCAACGTCCCTATATATCTTTCGATTTGAACGAAATTTGGCATATCGCGCTGAATTGAGTCTAGAATGACGATGTGGGTTAAGTTTGGTGAAAATCGGTTCAGATTTTGATATAGCTCGGTTAAGATTTAGATGTAGCTCCCATATATATTTTCGTCCGATTTAAGGTAAATGGTGCACCAAAGTCCCTATATAAATTTCGATTTGCATGAAATTTGGCCTAGCATACTGAATTAAGTCTATAGTGATGTGTGTTAAATTTCATGAAAATCGGTTCAGATTTAGATATAGCTCCCATATATATTTTCGTCCGATTTATGGTAAACGGTGCACTAATGTCCCTATATATCCTTCGATTTGCCTGAAATTTGGCATAGCGTGCTGAATTAAGTCTAGAACTATGTGTGTTAAATTTCGTGAAAATCGGTTCAAATTTAGATATAGCTCCCATATATATTTTCGTCCGATTTTATGTAAATGGTGCACCAAAGCCCCTATATATCCTTCGATTTGCACGTAATTTGGCATAGCGTACAAAATTAAGTCTTAAAAAATGTGTGTTAAATTTCATGAAAATCGGTTCAGATTTAGATATAGCTCAAATATATATTTTGGTCCGTTTTTATGTAAATGTTGCACCAAAGTCCCTTTATATTCTTCGATTTACACAAAATTTGGCAAAGCGTACTAAAATAAGTCTAGAAAGATGTGTGTTAAATTTCATGAAAATCGGCTCCGATTTAGATATATATTTTCGTCCGATTTTATGTAAATCGTTCACCAATGTACCTATATATCTTTTGATTTGCACGAAATTTGGCATAGCGTATTAAGTTGCGCCTGGAGTGATGTGTGCCAAGTTTCGTGAAAATCGGTTCAGATTTAGATATACCTCCCATATATATTTTCGTCCGATTTAATGTAAATGTAAATTGGTGCACCAAAGTCCCTGTATATCTTTTGATCTGCACAAAATTTGGCATAGCGTACTAAATTTATTCTAGAAAGATGTTTGTTAAATTTCATGAAAATCGGTTCAGATTTAGATATAGCTCCTATATATAGTTTCGTCCGATTTTAGGTAGATAGTGCACCAAACTTCCAATATTTTTTAGATTGAGACAAAAATTTGCATAGCGTTCTAAATTAGGTCCTGATTGATATAAATCGGTCCTGATAGATAGAAATCGGTGCAGATTTTGCTATAGCTCCCATATATAGTTTCGTCTGATTTTAGGTAAATGGTGCACCAAACTTTCAAAATTTATTTCTATTGAAGCAACATTTTGCAGAGCGTATTCAAATAGGTCCACATTTATGTATACGAAGTTTTGTGAAAATTGGTTTAGATTTGGATATAGCTCCCCTATACCGATTTTTTGGTTAATGATGCACCAAACTCCCAAGGATTGTCCGAGTAATACTAAATTTAGCACAGTGTATTGAGATAGGTCCCTATTAATGTATACGACGTTTTGTGAAAATCGGTTCAGATTTAGATAGAGCTCCCATATATAGTTTCGTCCGATTTTTGGTAAATTGTGCACCGAGGAGCCTACGTCTGTTCCATATACACGAGATAAAATTGTGGACAGCGCTCTGTGCTGCAGCATACCAAACAGTATATGCCACGGTTGCTCAATTAGGTCCAGATTTGTATATTTCTCCACTTACATTATTTTGCTCTATTTCATACAAATGGTACACAAAAGAATCCGATTGACATACAATTTTTCATAGATTTCAGAATGGTATGTGCATGAGTTTTTAATTGGTTCAAATATCTATGTAGATCACACATTTAGTTTCACCCATCTAATTTCAATGGTCTTCTAAAGATTATATGTCTGTTATATAATATATATGTACATATTAGCATATATTGTATGTACCCAAAGTGGTGAAGGGTATCATATAGTCGGCTCCGTCCGACTTTTGAACTTTCCTTACTGGTTTAAATTTATTTTTTGAGGGTTTTCCATAGACATGGATTTCTTAAATTTAATTTCTGAAGGTATTCCATAGACATGGATTTTTCCAACTTCAAATTCTCCCTCCACCTTTCCCCCTATGCCTATTCTCAAATAACATAACAAAAAAGTGGGAGACATCCTTCTTCATCAACAACAACTGTCTTAAGAAAATAATTCAACTGTCCAAAAGCAAATCCCTTCTACGTTAAATCTAATCAAGTTGAGACATTGTTGTTCGTTTAGCCTACGTTGTTTCGTCTTCTTCTTCTTTTTTTGTTATATAATTTTTTTTTTCATTCTGGTAACTAACTTCACATACTAGCTGACTGGATGGCTGGCTGGCTGGCATTAACGAACCCATATTTTATTATAAATTGTTCTTTTCATTTCAAGTAATTTTTCATGTGTTGTGTGTATGTGTCGAGTTTATGCTGACACTCAAATGCACACACACACACACTCATACACATAACCAAAGAAATATATACACTACATATATCCTTTGAAATAGACTCGCTGGTATCCTTCTTCATCTTTGTGATATTTCACACACACTCGTTCATTTGTCTTCTCCCCTCACCATCCTGCGAAACATATGCCGTTGGTAGGCGGACAGTTGTTAAAAAGTAGACAAATTTTCAGTTTCTTTTTGTTGGCTAATAATTTGATTGCTAGTTTTTTTTGTGTTGTTGTTGCCGGCTGCTGTCACAATGCTTTAAGGAATTTGTGTTGAAAGGCTGAAGTGAATACCAAGAAACGAAAAAAAACAAGAAGGTCTGTCACAGGAAATGTTTAGTTGGCAGCCAAATAATGGCTGAATGGTGTGAAAAATTATATTTTTTGTAATAGAGTCGACGGGGAAGTGGAGGGTAATGGGGGGAAGAAAATGTTATAGGAGAATGTTGCAAAGAATAAACAAATTGTAATATGAAACAAAATATTTAAAAAAAATCCACGTCTGTAGTATGACCTTCAGAAAATATTTTTAAAAAATCCACGCCTATAGGTGGATCCTTAGCAAATATTTGTAAACCAGTGCGCGTAGCAGTATAGTCGGATGGGGCCGACCATACGATACTACCACGGAACTCTAACTTTCTGCGCATGTTTATTCCGATCCTGGGAATTATTTCGTGATATTTGAGCCCTCTTGCTCGATTAGAGGTCAACAGCATATCTTCCTTACACTGGCATATTGTCCAGATTCCCTTCACCTTGGGTTGTGTTTTGAGGTTCGGCTTTTAATTGCGACCTATAGATCGACTAGAAAAAACACAAAAAAATTAAGTTTTCGGTCCACTTTCCTTGACCACAACCTTATGGAACATAACCGATCTTTACCGAAAACAATAGGGGTTTTCATTGCAAAATTTCGTTAAGATTGGCCCATAACTGTAGGCTGTATAGTCTTGGATATACTATCAACTTCTTGGCTCTATGTCAGGGGTAAATATATACACTATAAAATACAAATTTTGTAATTTTTCACACAAAAGTCAGGGTCCAGTTGATCCGCTAAATATTGACCGATCTTTATCAAAACAGGCATGCTTGTTCTTTGGCCTGATCCCCTTCTCCATGTTTTGGCTATAATTGGGGCCTCTGGAGCGACCAGAAAAACAGACAAAAATTAAGTATTTGATCCATTTCATCCCCTAAATATTATCCAATCTTTACCAAAAACAATGGGGGTCTTCATTGGCCAAAACCCATCCTCCATGCAAAATTTCGTGAAGATTGGTCCATAACTGTGGCCTGTAGCGTGTTTACAAATTATAATGGTCAGATGGACGGACAGACGGACACACATGTCTAGATCGACTCAGCTAGTCGAGATATGACGATCGGTATACTTGAAAGTGAGTCTAGGACCAATATTTCGCGGCGTTACAAACTCTTGGGGTTGCACAAAGTTATAGTACCCTGATGTGTAGGGTATAAAAATCCACGCCTTTGGAAAGGCCCTTAAAAATATTTTTAGGGTATAAAAATCCTCGCCTTTGGAAAAGTCCTTAAAAATATTTTTAGGATATAAAAATCCACGCCTTCGGAAAGGTCCTTAAAAATATTTTTAGGGTATAAAATCCTCGCCTTTGGAAAGGTTCTTAAAAATATTTTTAGGGTATAAAAATCCACGCCTTTGGAAAGGTCCTTAAAAATATTTTTAAAAAATCCACGCCTTTGGAAAGGTCCTTAGAAAATATTTTTAGGGTATAAAAATCCACGCCTTTAGAAAGGTCCTTAAAAATATTTTTAAAAAATCCACGCCTTTGGAAAGGTCCTTAGAAAATATTTTTAACAAAATCCACGCCTTTGGATAGGTCCTTAAGAATATTTTTAAAAAATCCACGCCTTTGGATAGGTCCTTAAAAAATATTTTTAAAAAATCCACGCCTTTGGATAGGTCCTTAAAAAATATTTTTAAAAAATCCACGCCTTTGGATAGGTCCTTAAAAAATATTTTTAAAAAATCCACGCCTTTGGATAGGTCATTAAAAAATATTTTTAAAAATCCACACCTTAGAAAATATTTTTAAAAATCCACGCCTTAGAAAATATTTTTTTTAAAAATCCACGCCATAGAAAATATTTTTAAAAATCCACGCCTTAGGATAGGTCCTTAGAAAATATTTAAAAAAAATCCACGCCTTTGGATAGGTCCTTAAAAATATTTTTAAAAAAATCCACGCCTTTGGATAGGTCCTTAAAAAATATTTTTAAAAAATCCACCCCTTTGGATAGGGCCTTAGAAAATATGTCTAAAAATTCCATTCTTATTTTGGGACCTTCAAAATATATTTTTAAAAAATCTACGCCCTTGGATAGGTCCTTAAAATATATTTTTAAAAAATCTACGCCCTTGGATAGGTCCTTAAAAAATATTTTTAAAAAATCTACGCCCTTGGATAGGTCCTTAAAAATATTTTTAAAAAATCCACGCCTTTGGAAAGTATTTTTTAAAAAATCCACGCCTTTGGAAAGGTCCTTAAAAAATATTTTTAAAAAATCCACGCCTTTGGAAAAGTCCTTCAAAAGATATTTTTAAATAATCCACGCCTATTTGGAGGCCTTCAAAAGATATTTTTAAAAAATCCACGCTTAGTTTGGGACCTTCAAAAGATATTTTTAAAAAGTCCCCGCCTATTTTGGGACCTTCAAAAGATATTTTTAAAAAATCCACGCCTATTTTGGGACCTACAAAAGTTTTTTTTTAATCCTCGCCTATTTTGGGACCTTCAGAGATTTTTTGAAAAAAATTCTCGTCTATTTTGGGATCTTCAACGGATACTTTTAAAAAATCCACGCCTTTGGAAAATACTTGTTGGTCCTTCAGAAAATATTTTCATAAAATCCACACATTTCCATTTCCTCTGCGTGTGTCTGATGAACTAAAAATATTTCCATTCCTTTGATGGGATTATCCTATCCTTGTCGTTTTGGCCTCTCCAAAGCAATAAATCTTCTTTCTTCGTCATGACAAAATCATGGCAATGGAATTTCCCAACGTAATGGAAACATGAAAAGGCGTTAAGTTTTGCACTGTATTATTATATAAGAAAAGAAATGCGAACAATAACAACAATGGCGAACTATAAAAATCCAAAAAAAGGAAATCCCCAGCAATGGGGATGCTGAGCAGAAGATGAAAATCAAAAAAAAAAAAGTTTTAGTGTTGAAACTTTAATTTAACTTTAGTTGATTTAACAAGGATAAATGATGTATCCTTCATATGAATGGTAGACAGTTTTAGTAATTGCCAAGATTTTTAAGAGATAACGAGAGAGGGAGAGAGAGAGGATGACGCTTCGGCAATGTGTTGATGATGCTGAAGATATAACGAAAAACTACAAGATGTGGAATGTCAGCCGTTGTTATATCTTTTAAAATCTTTTATTTTTCAGTTGTTGTTGCCTCCTTTTTTTCGGCTGAGGACATTTCATTTTTCGTGTGAGTTTTCGGACAGAATTTTAATCTTCCCTGAGAGATGACATCGAAATAAAAAGGGTAAAACTTAACTAAACATGACGTTGGCCATGCCATACCTCTCTACCGTCTATATCCTCTTTTCTATGCCTTTATTGTTCAAGAGATATATCTTTTTTCCGCTAGGGTTTTTTTGTAAAGGACCTTGATGATATTTCTCGTCGTCGTCGGTTTTTTTATTTCATTTCTATGGCGTAAAGGATACTCGACTAGACGACATTATTAAATTGATTATAAAAAGGATATTTGTATGCAAATTAGTCTTTCGCAACATTTTGTTCATCATCCAAGCATAATAATGCCAACAACAACTACATGGGCAAAATGTTATAAAAAATAAACTTCAAAAAGCAAAATTTTATTTATAGTTTGCGTTTTCATTTGCAAGAGCTGAAAAGATTTCCTTGGCCTTTGAAATAAAACAAAGTGGAGTAAAAATTAGGTAAACTTTTTAATAATCCATGAAGGTCCTTTAGAAAATATTTTAAAAAAATCCACGCCTATAGGGAGACGTAATAATAATATCTACAGGTCTTCCATAGGAAGAAGCACTCCACAAAACTTTCACAAAAAAGGAATGTAGGAAGACAATTACATGCAGTCCTATAGGAAAAATAATATCTTCCAGGTGTCAGCTTTCCATAGGAGGAAGAAGAAAGCCTCCAGCTCTTCCACAGGAAGAGAAATGCCTGCAGCTCTTTCGAAGGAAGAATAATACCTGCAGCATTTCCACAGGAAGAAGAATAGCAGCAACTCTTCCACAGGAAAAAGAAGACGTGCATCTCCTCCACAAAAAAGGAATGCCTACAGGTCTTTCAAATGAAGGATAATACCTGCAGCTCATCCATAGGAAGAAGAATAACTAGAGTTCTCCTCTAGGGAGAGAAAGACCTTCAGCTTTCCTATAGGAAAAAAATTACATGCAGCTCTCCTATAGGAAGAAGAATACATCCAGCTCTTTTAGGAAGAAAGCAGAATATCTTCTTTTTCAAGAAAGAAGAATAAGGAATACCTGCAGCTCTTCCACATAGAAGGCAGAAACTCTCCTATAGGACGAAAAATGTCCTAGCTTTCCTATAGGAAGAAACTTACCTGCTGACCTTCCATAGGAAAAAGAATAGCTACAGCTCTTCCATAGGAATATTAATACCTGCACCTCTTCCACAGGAAGAATAATACCTGCAAATATTCCATTGGAAGAAGAATACCTAGAGTTCTCCTATAGGGAGAAAAAGACCTCCAGCTTTCCTATAGGAAAAAAATTACATGCAGCTCTCCTATAGGAAGAAGAATACCTTAAGCTCTTCCGTAGGAAGAAGGATAGCTGCAGCTCTTTTACAGGAAAAAGAATACTGCAGATCTTCCACAGGAAGAGGAATATCTGCAGCTCTGCTATACAAGGCAGAATACCTCCAGTTCCCCTATAGGAACAAGAATACACCCAGCTCTTTTAAAGGAAGCAGAATATCTTCAGCTTTTTCAACGAAAGAAGAATACCTCCAGGTCTTTCATAGGAAGAAGAAGATCTGCAGCTCTTCTACAGCCCAAGCTCTCCTACAGGACGAAAAATGTCTCTAGCTTTCCTATAGGAATAAAACTACATGCTGCAGCTTTTCCAGAGGAAGAAGCATACCTGCAGCTCTTCGACCATTTGGGATCCTCTTCGACACTTTGAGATCCTCAAAAAATATTTTTAATGAATCCACGCCTATAGTCAGATCCTCAGAAAATACGTTTAAAGAATCCAAATACGTTTAAAGAATCCACGGCTATAGTCAGACACTCAGAAAATATTTTTAATGAATCCACGCCTATAGTCAGACCCTCAGAAAATATGTTTAAAGAATCCACGCCTATAGTCAGACCCTCAGAAAATATGTTTAAAGAATCCACGCCTATAGTCAGACCCTCAGAAAATATTTTTAATGAATCCACGCCTATAGTCAGACCCTCAGAAAATATTTTTAATGAATCCACGCCTATATTCAGATCCTCAGAAAATATGTTTAAAAAATCCACGCCTATAGTCAGATACGATTAAAGAATCCACGCCTATAGTCAGACCCTAGAAGATATATTTAAAAAATCCACGCTTCTACTTCGACCCTTTGCGACACTCAGAAAAATTTTTTAAACCAGTGAGCGGAGCAGTATAGTCAGACCCTCAGAAGATATGTTTAAGAATACCCTACACAACCCTCAGAAAATAATGTAACTTTCCACGCCTATAGTCAGACCCTCCAATATATATTTTTGCATCCACGCCTATAGTCAGACCATCAGAAAATATTTTTAATAAATCCACTTCTAATTAGTTGTGTTGTGACTCTCAGAAAAAAACACAAAAAATTAAGCCTTTCAGATCCTCCAAAATTTGTTTAAAAAATCCACGCATATGGGAGAAAATTGCAGGCGTTGTCCTTGACCATAACTGGAAACTCATGGAAAATTTCAAAGCAATCAGAGCTATATTTCCGACCCTCAAAAAGGTTTTTAAATAATATCTTAGTCAGACCCTCAGAAAATTTAAGTGCCTATCAATATTTAAGGACCTATCCAAAGGCATGGATTTTTTGAAAATATTTTTTGAAGGACCTATCCAAAGGCGTGGATTTTTTAAACATATTTTCTAAGGTCCTATCCAAAGGCGTGGATTTTTTTAAACATATTTCAAAGCAATCAGAGCTATATTTCCGCCCTCGAGTTACTAAATAATATCTTGGTACGTAAGCAACCGTAAATATTTAAGTGCAACTCCCACATCCGAGTCAACCACTCCTCTTGGATATAATATCAACTTCTCGTGTCTATGTCCTTCAGGGGTAAATATATACGCCATAGTATACAAATTTTGTCATTTTCCAAACAAAATTCAGGGTCCATATGACCCGCTAAATAGTGGCCGAACTTTATCAAAACAGGCATGCTTATTCTTTGGCCCGATCCCCTTCTCCATGTAAAAATTATTGAGGCCTCTATAGCGACCAGAAAATCAAACAAGAATAAAGTTTTTGGTCCATTTCATCCTTTAAATATTAATCGATTTTTACCAAAAACAATAGGGGTCTACATTGGCCAGAACCTAACCTACATGCAAATGTTCGTGACGACTGGCCCATAACTGTGGCCTGTATCGTGTTTACAAATTATAATGGTCGACTAAGCTAGTCAAGATATGACGATCGGTATAATTAAAGGTGGGTCTAGGACCAATATTTTGCGGAGTTACAAACTCTAGGGGCTGCACAAAGTTATAATAACCTGACAACATAGTTGTGTAGGGTATTAAAATCTACGCCTATGGATGTAGATGATTATGTATCAAAAAATATTTGCTAAAAATTCATCCCTTTGCTTAGACCCTCTTCTTCCTTCAAACATCCCCTCTTTTCCTTTACCAAACATTTTGAAATTATTTCTTTTTTATTAGCCCTCCTACTGCGGATTCTGCTACAGCTCTATTCGAACACAGCAAATGATTAATAGAACATAAAAGAGGAGTAATAAAATAACTTCAAAATACATCTACAATAGCAACAACAACAAAAAAGTGCAACAAATGTCAGTAACAATATTCGAAAGAAGAAGTCCAAATAAAAGAAAACGAAACTCCTAAAAGATTTGCAACATCCGTTGTAAGTTAATAAATTGAAATGTTGTTGGTTGTCGTTGTTGCGTTTTGAGTAAGGAATTGTTGTTGCTACTGATGCTGTTGCTGCTGCTACTACTGCTGTTATGTTGCACGTCCTATTCATTTTAATAAAATATCTGTATAATACACCCAATATTGTGTAATTTTTGAGGCAGCTCAGAGCCATTCAAGCATTTCAATGCTTTACAATGGTTTTGATTTGAATGAAAACTAAGAGGAGAAAGAGTAATAGAAACTAAAGAAAATGGGAGGGACAGTGAATAAAATAGAAAATTTTTTTGGGATTGAACAAAAAAATTTAAATAAAAAATATTTTTCCAACGACTATCCATAGGCTTGTGTTTTTATATCCTACACAACTATGTTGTCAGGGTATTATAGCTTTGTGCAGCCCCAAGAGTTTATAACGCCGTGAAATATTGGTCCTAAACCCACCTATAAGTATACCGATCGTCATATCTCGACTAGCTGAGTCGTCCGTCCATTATAATTTGTAAACACGATACAGGCCACAGTTATAGACCAATCTTCACGAAATTTTGCAGGTAGAATGGGTTCTGGCCAATGAAGACCCCAATGGTTTTTAGTAATGATCGGTTAATATTTAGGGGATGAAATGGACCAACAACTGTATTTTTGTCTTATTTTCTGGTCGCTCCAGAGGCCGCAATTATGGCCCAAATCTTGCGAATTTTTACATGGAGAAGGTTGTCGGACCAAAAAATGAGCATGCCTGTTTTGATAAAGATCGGTCAATATTTAGCGGGTCAAATGTACCCTGATTTTTCTGAGAAAAATTACCAAATTTGTATTCTATAGCGTATATATTTACTCCTGAAGGACATAGACCCGAGAAGATGAAAGTATATCCAAGAGGAGTGGTCGATACCAATTTGATTGTCGTATGTACTCGGATGTGGGAGATACACTTTGACAGGTGCTTATGTTATTTAGTAACCCATTACTACACTAGAGGGCGGGAATAGCGCTGAGCCCTTTGAAATTTTCCATGAGGATCCAGGTATGGTCAAGGATAGCGCCTATAATTATCGTTGATGAGCAGAGAATAATTTTGGGATGAAGTGGACCGAAAACTTAATTTTAAGTGTTTTTTTTTTTTTTTTGAAAGTTGAACATCACAACATAAGTAATTAGAAGAGCTGTACTGAATATTAGTAATATTTGTTGACCTCTAGTAGGTCAAGATTGTGCAACTATCCCGAAATATTGCCCAGCCTCGGAATAAAAATCCACCGAATGTTAGAGTTCCGTGGCAGTTGTGCAGGGTGTCGTATGGTCGGCCCCATTCGACTATACAGCTCCGCTCACAGGTTTAAAAATATTTTCTAAGGACCTATCAAAAGGCGTGGATTTTTTAAACATATTTTCTAAGGACCTATCCAAAGGCGTGGATTTTTTAAACATATTTTCTAAGGACCTATCCAAAGGCGTGGATTTTTTAAACATATTTTCTGAAAAATATTTTTTTTTGAAAATATTTTCTAAGGACCTATCCAAAGGCGTGGATTTTTTGAAAATATTTTCTAAGGACCTATCCAAAGGCGTGGATTTTTTAAAAATATTTTCTAAGGACCTATCCAAAGGCGTGGATTTTTTGAAAATATTTTCTAAGGACCTATCCAAAGGCGTGGATTTTTTAAAAATATTTTCTAAGGACCTATCCAAAGGCGTGGATTTTTTCAAAATATTTTCTAAGGACCTATCCAAAGGCGTGGATTTTTTGAAAATATTTTTTGCAAGGACCTATCCAAAGGCTTTTAGTCACTGTGTTTTCCCATTCCCAATAATTTTGAATGGACGAATATAAACGAATATTGTCAAAGCTTTTGTCACATTTTGAATTAAGTTCGCTGCTGCCGTTCACCACGTAGCTTGGCCATACCAAACCAGGAACCAGCTCTTGTTTTGTATGGCAACTTTATAAAATATCCCAAATAAAGTAAAGTTAAAAAGAAAAGAAAACCATGAGCAGATTACTCAACACTGGATACTCTTAGCCATTGAGAAGTAAAGAAAGCAGCCACATTATGTCCACTTCTTCTGAACTTCATCATCGAAGCTTACATTTGTTAAGTTGGTATAACCTCTGTGGAGCTTTGGGAGGAAATCCAAAAGAAAGAAAACCCTCTCCATTTTGCAGTTCATTCCATTTGAAATGGGGTTTTCTTAAGAGGAAGTTTTAGTTTCATCTTTTCTTTGAGGTGATCATTGTATTTTTGTTCACCAGCGTTGGAGTGGCCAAAAAAAAAAATGGTGGGAGAAATGAAAGATAAACGAAAATTTGTTCATTTATTTTTTATTTTGAAGAAAATTTCCAATTGCGGTAGCAATGAAAAATTGCCTTGGTTTATAATAAAGGAGAGAATATTAAAATCTATGAATGGAAAATTGGTTTACTTGAAAGGTGGCTAGTATAGGACAAATATAGGGATGAGACATTTTTTTTTCCTAGGCAAAAATAAAAATTTGGGATTTGGGGAAATATATGAATGTGAGATTTTGTTTCTGGGCAAAAATATGGATAATGAAAATACAACAATTTGTGGCCATCTTTACTGGTTTGGTACACCTTCCTCTTAGATATGTTTCCTTATTTTTGGGCCTCAAAAAATCTGATAAAAATTTTTTCTTCAATAAATCGCATCTAGCAGTTTGAAATCTCTTGAAAATTATTAAAAAGACCACATTTATTTTCTTATACAAAAAAAATAAAAAAATAAAAAAAAAATAAATAAATATCTTCTCTATACTTCAATAGACCACAACACTTCTTCGTTTGTAAGAAAACCTTCATAAGCGGATATAGCTGATTAATGGAAATTAAATAAAACATATCAACAATTTATATGACAGTAATTGTAGCTTAAATAAATTCCATTGCGCTGAAACTATCATACAGAGTATTTTATTGTAGTTTCTTTTTAATATGTTTTTCTAAATACATAAATTGATCTCAGAACATATTTAACAAAGCCCGCATTGTATTTTGGATTTCATGGACTTTTAATATTAAATGGACATAATTACAGTATAAATGTCAAAATTTATGATTGATGAGATATTTTTCATTCATAATTTAAACTAAAGCTAAAACATTAATAAGAGATTGAATTTAATAAAAAATAATATTCAAAGACGTAGATTTTTTTAATGTATTTTCATAGGAACTATAGGGGTCATAAAAATAAAAATGCACGGTTGATTTTTATTTTTATGGTCCCTACAAAACAATTTTTTACACAGAGAAGGGGATTGGGCCAAAGAAAAAGCATGCCTGTTTTTATAGAGATCGGTCAATATTTAGTGGGTCTAATGGACCCTGACTTTTGTGCAAAAATTACAAAATTTGTTTTCTATGGCGTATATATTTACTCCTGAAGGACATAGATCCGCAAAGTTGATAGTATATCTAAAAGGAGTTATTGACCTTTATATTGATACCATATTTAATTATCGTATGTACTCGGATGTCCGTGTTACACGTAAATATTTATAGGTGTTCAGATATTATTTAGTAATCCATTACCACACTAGAGGGCGAATGAATAGCGCTGATCGTTTTGAAATTTTCCATGAGTATCTAGGTATGGTCAAGGACAACGCCTTTTATTTTCGGTGATGATCAGATAATAATATTGGGATGAAGTGGATCGAAAACTTAATTTTTTGTGTCTTTTTCGAGGCGATCTATAGGCTACAATTGAAAGCCGAACATCACAACTCATTCCTCGGTGAACGGAATCTGGGATATTTGTTGACCTCTAGTCGGTCAAGAGGGTGAAAATATCGCGAAATATTGCCCAAGCTCAGAATATAGAACCACAAAAAGTTAGATATTCGTTGAAGTTGTGTAGGCTATCATATGGTCGGCCCTGTCCGACTATACTGCTCCATTATAATTTGTAAACACGATACAGGCCACAATTATGGATCAATCTTCACGAAATTTTGCATATAGGATGGGTTCTGGCCAATGAAGACCCCTATTTAGGGGATGAAATGGACCATAAAATTTATTTTTGTAGGTTTTCTGGTCGCTCCAAAGGTCGCAATTGTGGCCCAAACATCGCAAACAAAACATTTTTATATGGAGAGAGGGGTCGGGCCAAAGAATAAGCATGCCGGTTTTGATAAAGATCGGCAAATATTTAGCGGGTCAACTTAACCCTGACTTTTATGTGAAAAATTACAAAATTTGTATTCTATGCCATATATTTTTAATCCTGAAGGACATGGGCCCTAGAAGTTGATAGTATATCCAAGTAACTCATTAGTAACCCATTACAACACTAGAGGGTGGAAATATAGCGCTTTGAAATATTCCATGATGTGCCAGGTATGGTCAAGTACAACGCCTATCATCGTCGGCGATGATCTGATAAAAATTTTGGAATGAAGTGACCGAAAACTTATTATGTTTACCGAATAACTGCCAACATGTTAGGTGTATGTCTAAAACTAATACTAACTTTACGGAATGACAAAAAAAATTGTTGATTTTTTATCAAAAAAATTCTTGTGTGATTTCAACAAATTCCGCCACTTCTTACCACCACCAAACTAGTTAACCTTTTCCGTTCGCATACTCCACAAATCTTCAGAGTATGTGCCGGAATTCAAGATTGTTGACGCTTAAAAATTGATCAAATGTCAAAATCAATTAAAAACGATAATCTGCGGAATAGAAACTCAAATGATGAGGATTTGTCTTGAAGACAAGCGGAGACTAATTGCTTTAAATATCAGCAATAACTTTGGCGGATGTGATTTGTGTTTTTCCACTAGAGTTGTTGTTGCTTTTTGCAACATTACGAAATAATTGAAGCGATTTAGTAGATTTTTTATAAACACTTTTTGTAGTTGTTGCCAAAAGATCATTGCGGAAATAGAAGGTCATTATCAAATGTTTGAACAAATAAGAAAAAATGTTGGCAAAAAATTATTTATGGTTTACGGACCTGAATGATCTGAGAAATGTTTAGCAATTGAACTTGTGTGGCGAGTGTCAGTCAGATGGAGCACCCGGCCTAGCAGCCATTCACAACAATGGCAACAAGTATTTGTTTTTTTTTTTTTTTTGATGATCCACCAAAAAGTCATTACTCAAAATCCGTTAAAGCAATTGACGTTCGCATCACGTTGATGGTGATGATGATGTGGCTGCTTTTAATCTCGCCAGCATTGAGTTTAATTTACGCACTCAGATTCCAGCAATTGTAAAAATTACTTTGCACAATTTTGTGTTTCTGATGTTCCACAACCAATTAAGGCTTCAAATTATAATTCGCACTTTGTCGGAACACAAAGAAACATTCGAGTGTGTATAGGCCTATTCGATTGGCTGGGAGGTTGGTAACATATAATTGCTTATTCTCCAAAAAAATGTATTTTTAATTTCCTCTAAGTCAAGGTTGTTCTGTGTATGACGGATCGTTTTGAAAAGGCTATGGAACATTAAAAGGGCTTAACGGATTTTTTTTTTTGTGGTAAATATAAAGTTTGTTTACGGAATTTTTCGTTAGAGTGGAATGACAAGGCGATTTTGCCAATTTTTTTATATTAAAAAATATTTTTTGAAGAGGCTTTCCACAGCTGTGTATTTTTTAAAAATAGTTTCTGATGGGGCTTTCCACAGGCGTGTATTTTTTAAAAATAGTTTTTGATGGGGCTTTCCACAGGCGTGTATTTTTTAAAAATAGTTTCTGATGGGGCTTTCCACAGGCGTGTATTTTTTAAAAATAGTTTCTGAAGGACTCAACACAGGCGTGGGTTTTTTATACCCTACACAACTATGTTGTCAGGTTATTATAGCTCTTTTGCAGCCCCAAGAGTTTGTAATGCCGCGAAATATTGGTATACCGATCGTCATATCTCGAATAGCTGAGTCGATCTAGACATGTGTGTTCGTCCGTCCGTCGGTCCGTCTGTCCATAATAATTTGTAAACACGATACAGACCACAGTTATGGACCAATCTTCACGAAATTTTGTATGTAAGATGGGTTCGGCACAATGAAGACCCCTATTGTTTTTGGTAAAGATCGTTTTTTGTCGGTTTTCTGGTCGCTCCGCATTTATGGCACAAACTTCGCGAATTTTTACATTGAGAAGGGGATTGGGCAAAAGAATAGGCATACCTGTTTTGATAAAAATCGGCCAATATTTAGCGGGTCGAATGGACCCTGACTTTTGTGTGAAAAATTAAAAATTTTGTATCCTATGGCGTATATATTTACCCCTGAAGGACCTAGGCCCGAGAAGTTGATAGTATGTTCACGAGGAGTGATGGACCTTTAAATTGATACCAATTATATTGTCGTATGTACTCGGATGTGGGAGTTACACGTAAATATTTACAGGTGTTTACGTATTCAAACATTATCCAGTAATTAATTACCACCAGAGGGCGAAAATATAGCGCTGATCACTTTGAAATTTTCCATGAGGATCCAGGTATGGTCAAGGACAACGCCTATAATTTTCGGTGATGATCTGATAATTATATTGGGATGAAGTGGACCGAAAACTTAATTTTGTGTGTTTTTTCGAGTCGATTTATATGACACAAGTGAAAGCCGAACATTACAACACATGCCATGGTGAAGGAAATCTGGACAAGTAATTAGAAGGGCTGTACTGAATATAAGTAATATTTTTTTTTACCTCTAGACGGTCAAGAGGGTGCAAATATCGCGAAATATTGCCCAAGCTCAGAATATAGAACCACAGAAAGTTAGATTTTCGTGGAAGTTGTGTAAGGTATCATATGGTCGGCCCCGTCCAAATATACTGCTCCGCTCACTGGTTAACTATATTTTTATAATTGTTTTGATGTACCTTAAAAGGCGTAGATTTTTTAAATAATGTTTTTGATGGACCTTAGAAGGCGTAGATTTTCTTAAAAAATGTTTTTGATTAACCTTAGAAGGCGTATATATTTTTTTTTAAATTATTTTTTCCTGGGACCATATAAGGCGTAGATTTTATTCGGGGCCATACAAGGCGTAGGTTTTCTTTAAATAATTTTTTTAAGGGCGAGATTTTTTTTAAAAAAAAATTTTCAATGGCGTAGATTTTTTTTAAATAATTTTTTCATGGGCGTAGATTTTTTTAATAAGAGGCGTTGATTTTTTAAATAATTTTTTCTAAGGCGTAGATTTTTTTAAATAATTTTTTCAAGGGCGTAGATTTTTTTAAATAATTTTTTCAAGGGCGTAGATTTTTTTAAATAATTTTTTCAAGGGCGTAGATTTATTTAAATAATTTTTTCAAGGCGTGGATTTTTTAAATAATTTTTTAAAGGCCTATAGAAGAGGCGTGGATTTTTTAAATAATTTTTTCAAGGGCGTAGATTTTTTAAATAATTTTTTCAAGGGCGTAGATTTTTTTAAATAATTTTTTTGAAGGCGTAGATATTTTTAAATAATTTTTTCATGGGCGTAGATTTTTTTAAATATTTTTTTCAAGGGCGTAGATTTTTTAAATAATTTTTTCAAGGGCGTAGATTTTTTTAAATAATTTTTTCAAGGGCGTAGATTTTTTTAAATAATTTTTTCAAGGGCGTAGATTTTTTTAAATAATTTTTTCAAGGACGTAGATTTTTTTAAATAATTTTTTCAATGACGTAGATTTTTTTAAATAATTTTTTCAAGGGCGTAGATTTTTTTAAATAATTTTTTCATGGACGTAGATTTTTTTAAATATTTTTTTCAAGAACGTAGATTTTTTTAAATAATTTTTTCAAGGGTGTACACTGGGAGTAGATTTTTTAAATAATTTTTTCATGGGTCCACACAAGGCGCAGATTTTTTAAATAATTTTTTCATGGACGTAGATTTTTTTAAATAATTTTTTCATGGACGTAGATTTTTTTAAATAATTTTGTCAAGGGCGTAGATTTTTTTTCGGGAGCCATACGAGGCGTAGATTTGTAAATAATTTTTTTTCGGGGGCCATACGAGGCGTAGATTTTTTTAAATAATTTTTTTCAAATAATGTTTTTTTTCAAAAGAGGTATAGATTTTTTTAAATAAAAACAGGCATTTTTTTTAATAGTATGTGTGTATGAATGCTATATCAAAAACATAAGTCTTTAACATTTAGTGCTCTGTGAAACAGTTTTCAAATTAGTGTTTTAGAATTTTCAAATAATGTTTTTTTTTTTGTTTTGTATTTCTTTTTCTCCAAATTTGACTTCCTGACTGTCTGCCCGCCTTCGATATGTACACAAAACTTCAAAAGATGAAAGAACAAACAAATAAACAATAAATACAAAAATATTTTCCTTTATTTCTAAAAACCGAAATAAATCTCAGGATAAGAAAAACAAAACCCACAAAAACAACAAAATTTTTGTTTATGCAATATGAAATGTAAAACAACAACAAATGAAAGAATTGTTAAAGAGGAAATGAAATAAATGTCTTTAAGTTGAGTTCAAACATGGCCACAATGGACATTATGAGAGACATAAAAAAGTTTAAAGTAGGAAATATTTTGTTTCGTTTCTAAAACACCCATACACACACACATACACACACAGCAGGAAAACCACACAAAGTTTTTGGGGTACAATTTTGTGGTCAAAAGAATATTTTAAGCTATTTTTTTGAAGTTGAAGAATGTTTGTGGGTTGTTCCTTGCTTGGAATTAATTCGATACGAAATGTGGATATTATTGTCAATGATATACTTACAAAATAAAGTTTAAAATATATGTATGTGTATAATAATGGAAACTTTTGTATCATTGAAAAAAATATTTTTTAATAAATCCACACCTCTTGCAGATCCTTGAAAAAAAGTATTTTTAAAATGTCGACACTTCTTCATGTCCTCAAAAAATAAAATTTCTTCTTGCTAATTATCAATTAATTTTTTTTTCAACATACCTGTATAATCTGGTGCTATATGATGCCGCTGCAGATCATTGATGGAGCATGCACTGGCAGCACTGGTATACATGTTATTGACATTAAACGGTTCATGATATAAACTGCTTTTGTCAATTGATTCACTGTCTGCCTCCATAGTTACAGACTGTAATGAGAGCAAGCAGAATTGAATATATTGAATTTTAATGACTTACAAAGTATGCTGTTCCCTAGAAATCATAGACAAATTAAGTAAAGAATTATTTGTAAAAAAATAACAAAATAATAATAATAAATAATAAGAATTTTCGGAATAAAAATATAAATGATAAACAAGCAGCTTAGAAGGTTAAGCTCATGTTCAAATTGGATCAGTTCACAGAAATATTCTTTAAAAATCGACGCCTTATAGAGGCCTTGGAAAAAATATCCTTTAAAAATCCACGCCTTATAGAGGCCTTGGAAAAAATATCCTTTAAAAATCCACTCCTTATATAGACCTAGAAAAAAAATTTCTTTAAAAATCCACGCCTTATAGAGGCCTTGGAAAAAATATTCTTTAAAAATCCACGCCTTATAGAGGCCTTGGAAAAAATATTCTTTAAAAATCCACGCCTTATAGAGGCCTTGGAAAAAATATTCTTTAAAAATTCACGCCTTATAGAGGCCTTGGAAAAAATATTCTTTAAAAATCCACGCCTTATATAGGCCTTGGAAAAAATATTCTTTAAAAATCCACGCCTTATATAGGCCTTGGAAAAAATATTCTTTAAAAATCCACGCCTTATAGAGGCCTTGGAAAAAATATTCTTTAAAAATCCACGCCTTATAGAGGCCTTAGCATTTTGGTCCCTCTTTCATCTGACTTGTGGACACTGACTTCTCAGCGGTGCCTCCTGGGGAGCTATTTTCATCACCCGATGAAATTGTGAGTTAATATGTGCCGCGAGTTCACCCATAAGAACTATAAAAAATGGGTTGAGGCATCGGGTCAGTTGCCCACTCTCGGAAAACCCAATATACTTTGAAAAAGCTAAGAAAACGAAAACCAAACCCCCACTAATGTTCACGACCCCCGCAAACGTATAAAGGACCACAATTTGCGAATCTGCATTTGGAATGTGCGCACGTTGTACAGGACAGGTGCAGTGTTCGGTTTGGCGGATGTACTCAAGAAGTACAAAGTTGATATTATTACCTTACGGGAAATTCTATGAAAAAGGACTGGCGTAAGTAAATCAGATGATTACGCCCTGTAATATAGCTGCCATGAAACGAGACATGAATGTGGCTGCGGATTTATGGTTAACAGGAGAATAAAAGACCTCGTCTCCACATTCACTCCAGTAGATGAGCGAATTGCTATAATCCGTATAAAAGAGAAGTTCTTCTACATCAGTCTCATTTGCGGCCCTGCTCCGACCGAAAACAAATATGAACAGACCAAAGACATATTTTACAAGCGCCTAGAAACAGCATATGATCGCTGCCCTGCCATCACATTAAAATTCTGCTAGGAGATTTTAATGCAAAAATCGGAAGGGAAAATATCTTCGGCCCCACCGTCGGAAAATTCAGCCTTCATGAAGAAACATCCGACAACGGCATGAGGTTGAGTGACTTCGCGACAGCAAAAAAAAAAAAACATGGTAGTTAGCAGCACCAGATTCAATCATATCGATATATACAAGGCTACTTGGATTTCTCCCGATAGAACAACAAGAAATCAAATTGATCATGTTGTGAAAGACGGAAGGCATTCATCCAGTGTTGTAGACGTTCGATCGATACGAGGAGCGAATATCGATTTGGACCATTACCTTGTGGCAGCCAAGGTACGCACCCGTCTTAATGTAGCCGCAAAGGTGCGATCTAACACAACACGGAAACTCGACGTCGAAAAGCTGCAAACACAACAGGTAGACCAGGCCTACTCCGCTCAACTTATCCACAAGTTTGAAGAAAGCACTTCTTGTCCCGATAATTGTATAGAAGCACAATGGCAAAGAATTGACCACTCCCTACAAACTGCAGCAAAAGCAAAACTTGGGAACCAAAACCCCCCCCCAAGAAATCCGTGATATGATCAGGAGTGTCGTAATGCTACTGATATCAAAAACGCAGCATATAGGGCAACCGTGCGGACAGTAGCAACACGTAATGCGATGGAGAATTATCGGGAGAAAAGGAGAGAGGAGAAACGTATTTTCAGAAAAAAGAAGAAAGAACAAGAAAAACGTGAGCGTGAGCAAATCGAGATTTACAGGAGTCAGAATGAAGTCCGAAAATTCTACCACCGGGTAACACACCAAACCGAAGGCTTTGGTGCAGGCACATCCTCCTTTAGAGAAACATGGTGACAGATTGAGTATCTGGAAGGAGCATTTTGAAGAGCTTCTGGTATCAAATAGTGGCAGTGAAGAAGATACCCCAGAACCAATAATAGATGAGGGTATAGAGTGTATACTACCTAGCCAAGATGAAGTCAGAATATCAATCCATCGGCTGAAGAATAATAAGGCAGCAGGTGTCGATGGTTTACAAGCCGAACTATTCAAGACTGGTGGTCAGATGCTGCTAAGGAGCTTGCACCAGGTGATTAGTACAATTTGGCTAGAGGAATGCATGCCCAATGATTGGAACCTCAGCATCCTGTGTCCTGTGCACAAAAAAGGAGACAAGACGATATGTGCCAACTATGGTGGAATAAGTCTCCTTGCCATCGTATACAAAGTGCTATCCAGTGTTCTGTTTGAAATACTGAAGCCAATGGTCAATGACATTATTGGAAAATACCAATGTGGCTTCAGACCTGGCAAATCCACCATTGACCAGATTTTCACTCTGCCCCAAATCCTGGAAAAAACCCACGAAATACACATGGACACATTCCACCTATTCGTCGACTATAAAGCCCCATTCGACAGCCCTATTCGTTCAGAGATGTATAAAGCCATGTCTGCGTTTGGCATTCCTGCAAAATTAATTCGGCTATGCAGGATAACTTTAACTGGTACAAGATCAGCAGTTAAAGTCGGAAAGGACCTCTCAGAGCCCTTTAATACGAAACGAAGATATAGACAAAATGATAGTTTGTCGTTTGACCTTTTTAACATCCTGCTGGAAAAGGTAATACGAGAGTCAAAAGTGAAAAGAACAGTCACCTTTGAACAAATTGAGAAGGAGTCTGCCAAAGTGGGTCTGGCAGTAATGGAGAGAAGACCAAGCTGATGGTATCAACGCGCAAGACGTCCAGTAGACTCGGACCAACTGTGGAACTTGGGAACTACAGCTTCGAGGTAGTCAAAGATTTTATATACCTTGGTACAGCCATAAACAAAACGAATGACATCAGTTTTGAAATTCGGAGAAGGATAGTGATGGCCAACAGGTGCTACTATGGTCTGAGCAAACAATTTAAAAGCAGGGCCACCTCCCTCCAGACCAGACTCACGCTCTACAAGAGACGCTGATACTACCCGTGCTGTTATACGGATCTGAAGCATGGGTATTTACGCAAGTAGATGAGGCAGCCCTTGGAGTGTTTGAGAGAAACATTCTCCGAAAGATTTATGTGCCGATATACGTTGATGGTAAATATCGCCATCGATTGAACCATGAGTTCATTCGATGGCATCGTCATTGTTAGAAGTATTGTGCTGCAGCGGTCATGCAGTGAGAATGGATGAATATGCCCCAGCCCAGAAGGCATATAAAGGTGAACCAGCTGATGGTTCGCGCAGAAGGGGAAGTCCAAGAATACGTTGGAAAGATCAAGTCGAAGACAATATCGCCGAAAATTTTCTTTCAAATTGGAGAAACTGCCAAAAGACCGACGCGCCTGGAAATATTTTCTAAGCTCGGCTTTTGGAAAGGAAGTTCTGTCACAAGCCAGTTAAGTAAGTATATATAGGCCTAGGAAAAATATTCTTTAAAAATCCACGACTCGCCCTTATGGCTGTGTTGGCAAAAAAATATTCTTTAAAAATCCACGCCTTATATAGGCCTTGGAAAAATATTCTTTAAAAGTACTTTTTTTCTT
>NW_026872532.1:0-13234 GCF_032173495.1 Musca vetustissima
ACCAACGAAAACACGGCATCAATCAATATTTCGAAAAATATAAAAAATGAGCCATTCACAGCACACCTGTTGTTGTTTGGCCAGCATCAATGGAACTTGAGAATAAATTGAGTTTCTTTCTTGTGTCGTTTTTTTCTGTTCGTTCTCTTAACGAGAGCAGCAGCAGCCACAAGTATATGCCCAGGCAATAACACCACCAGTACCAGCGAAAGGAACTTTAACATCTCAAGCGAAACTATTTCAAAGAAGTTGAGGCTCTAATACGCCAGCATGCAAACAAACATCCACTGCTGCCACATACCGTTTAAGGATAATTAATGAGTCGTGATCGCGTTGCATTATGGCGATCGATTGATAGGTTTTCATGCAATGCAAAGTTCTTCAGTTTTGTAGCTCAAGGCATTCGAAAGGACTGAATAAAGTGTATACGGGGAATAAGTTGTATGCCGTATCGTTCAATATATGGGAGGAGATGTGGTGCTTTTTGTTGATATATGATGTACAGGGGCGGATTATGGAGAAATCAGTTTGTATATTAAGGTGAAAGCTGGATGAATTTCCAGTGTATCCAAGAGTAGTGGCTGGCTTTTAAATAGAGGTCGATTATATAAAAGTCTATATTCGGATATGGAGGTTGAACTAAAATATTAACAGTGACCTACGTATTCTGGTATTGTAAAGTTATACCATTACTACAATAGGAGATGCAAGTGTCCCGCCGATCGCTAAGAAATGACCTAGAACGACATCTATACATTTTGGTGGTGATTGGATGATATTTGGAGGTTGAAATGGACAAAAAATCTTAGTTTTATTATTTTCCTCGTCGATCTAAAGATCACAATTATGACCCGAGTTGAATATTTAACGGAGAAGGGGATCTTTTGATTATAATTGCTCCATATTTAGCGGGTCAAATGGATCAAGAATGGATCGGGTAAAAATTAACAAAAATTCCATATTATTGTGTAATGAAAGAGGGACGGTTGATCTTTAATATGATGTCATTTCTATTGATGTAAGAGGACGGATATGGGAGATATACTAAGGTTTGTAATTATGAGTGGTAGTTGTATAGGTAGGCCCCATCGGACAATACTACTACGTTGACTTGTTTTAATATCCTTTAAAGAAAATCGTTCCAAGTGTGTGCTGTTGTTAATAAATGTTAACCTATATTTTTGCTGGCCTAAGACTTAACACATAACTCCGTCCCTGTACAACACATTTCACTGTACGAACTATATAGGCAAAAAAAAGAAAACTAAATTGGTATAAAGTTAATGATCAAACCGAACATCGAACATTGTTGTATGATGCCGCAATATTTTGTATTTGGTAGCATGAGGCGTTTAGTGCTAAGCGTCAAATCAATCGATCTGTCATTTGTTATTTACCACTTCACTTTAATGATTTCTGTTCGTGGTTTTGGCGTTTGCTTCTTGTTTTTATTGCGTTTCGCCTGCCGATACAAAAGAATGAATTGTTTAGCACATCATTTATCAAAGCAAATAATGAAAGGGAAAAAACCATAAATGGTTATAAATGAGCGCTTATCATTTATATTTTGTTTTGGGTGGAATTATTGTTTTGAAAACGTTTCCTTATACAATAAACAGGAGTAGTAGAATTATTGTAGTTATTCAAATAATAACACGATTAAAGGTAATTCAAATCTATAATCATGGGATATACATTTGTGCAAATAATAAATTTTTACGATTCAACCGATTGTAATTTCAAAATTTATATTACACGCATTCCTGTACATGAAAGTTTAATGTCGTCCGAATTTCTTAGTTTTGTTATAAGGAATTAACTGTAATTTGACACTTTAGTTTATCGTTGAATATCAATTTTTCCTACAAAAATTATTAATATCTGTTCCTGTTTTGGTATGGCACCACATAACGGTAACAAAAATTGTTGGTAATTTAAACGGTTGTTCCATAAGCCGACATAAAAAAGATTTCAAAGCGCGTCGGTCTTGTCCGCAACTCATCCATTTTGAAAGACCATTTTCCGAGATGTTGTCTTCTACTTGATCTTTCCATCGAATTCGTGACCTTACCCTTCTGCGTGAACCATCCCTTGACTTGCCTTTATATGCCTTTTGAGCTGGGGCATCTTTATCAATTCTCACAACATGGCCTAGCCAACGTTGTCGCTGCAGCTCGATACGTCTGACTATGTCGATGTTCGAGAATAAATGGTATAGCTCATGGTTCAATCGACGGCGATATTCACCATCGGCGCAGATCGACCCCATTGATCTTCCGGAGAATTTTTCTCTCAAACACTCCAAGAGCTGTCCTATCTGCTTGCGCAAATGCTTTGAAATCCATACAACAGCACGAGTAATATAAGCGTCTTATAGAGTGTGAGTTTGGTCTGACGAGAGGTGGCCTTGCTTTTGAGTTTCTTACTGAGACCATAGTAGCATCTGTTGGCCAACATTATTCTCCTCCGGATTTCAAAGCATATGTTATTAGTTTTGTTTAGTCTAATGGACGTTTTGCGCGTTGATACCTTCAGCTTGGTCTTTTCGCCATTTACTCTCAGTCCCACATTGGCAGACTCCAAGATGTTAAACAGGTGACCCGACAAACTGTCAACTTATCTGAATCCTCGTTCGGTATTAAAGGGCTCCGAGAGGTCCTTTCGAACTTTAACTGGTTCTGGGGCATCTTCTTCACCGCCACTTTTTGATACCAGAAGCTTTTCTCCTTCCAGATCCTCAACACGTTGTCTTTACCTTTCACCAGGTTTCCTTCTACATCTCACGTTGTTCTTGTGTTTTATTCTTCTTCCTTTTCTCCCGATAATTCTCCATCGCATTACGTGTTGCTACTGTCTGCAGGGCTGCCCTCACCTCAGTAGCATTACCGCACTCAAGATCGAGACATGGGTCTCTTGATGGTGGTCTTTGGTACCCAAAGACGAGTTTGTAGGGAGGTGCCATTATGCTTCTATATTATTATCGGGACAAGGAGTGCTTTCTACTACCAAGTGGGTAAGTTGAGTGGATTAGGCTTCTGATAACTGTTATGTTTGCAACTTCTCGACGTCGAGTTTTCGTGTTGTGTTAGATCGCTCCTTTGCTGCTACATTAAGACGAGTACCAACCTTGGTTGCTAAAAGGTACTGGTCCAAATCGATATTCGCTCCTCAGATCGATCGAACGTCTAAACACTGGATGAATGCCTTTCTATCACAACATCGATTTGATTTCTCGTTGTTCGATCAGGGGAAATCCAAGCGGTCTTGTGTATATCGAGATCCTTGAATCTAGTGCTGCTAACTACCATGTTTTTGATGCAGCGAAGTCAATCAACCTCATGCCGTTGACTGATGTTTCCTTATGGAGGCTGAATTTTCCGACGGTGGGCCAAAAATATTTTCCCTTGCGATTTTTGTATTAAAATCTCCCAACAGAATTTTAATATCGTCGCCAGGACAGCGCTCATATACTGTTTCTAGGCACTCGTAAAATATGTCTTTGGTCTGTTCATATTTGTCTTCCGTCGGAGCATGTGCACAAATAAGACTGATAAAGAAAAACTTCTCTTTTATACGGATTATAGCAATTCGCTCATCTACTGGAGTGAATCTGGAGACCAGGTCTTTTATTCTCCTATTAACCATGAATCCCCAGCCAAATTCATGTCTACAATACAGGGCGTATTCACCTGATTTACTTACTCCAGTCCCTTTCCATTGCATTTCCTGTAAGGCAATAATATCGGCTTTGTATTTCCTGAGTACATCCGCCAAAGCGATGCTCTGTACAACGTGCGCACATTCCAAGTGCAGATTCGCAGATCGTGGTCCTTTATGCGTTCAGGCCGTCAACAGGAGGGCTTTTCGAATGTGGGCAATTAACCCAACGCCTCAACCCATTTTTTGTAGTTCTTTGGGTGAACTCGGGGCACATATCAGCTCACTATTTCAACGGTAATGAAAGTAGCTACCCTAGGTAACACCGCGGGGAGGTCAGTGCCCACAATTGAGATTAAAGAGGGACCAAGATAAGCCTGGGGTTCGCAGTGTTAAAGCCAATCAGAGCCGTTGCTTGGTATCTATCCTCTCCTACGTCGCCTGTAAACAAGTTGTCAGTAAAGCATGGAGGCTGGTCAGTAATGGCATTGGTGGTTTTTCTTTTTATGGTGTTGGAGTTATTTTAGTTTCGACCAAGCAAAACTTGATCCAATTTAGTGTTCCATATATTATTTTTTATTTCCACCCAAATTGTATCAAATTTAGTACCATTGCCTACATCATAGAAACATGCATAACCCAATTCTACATTCCAAGAGTAATTTTAGTTCCAAATTTCAGTTTTACGACTCTATATAGTACCATCTAGTACTCTTCGTACCCACAGATACAAATTTCCAAAAACTGCCCACATATCCCAATCCAACACTCCGACGGTAATGTAATTCAAATTTTAGGATTCCAGCTCCTCCTGTTTTCCCAAATTCAAATTGTACCAAATTTAGTACTGTTTAGTACCAAATTCTATAACCACCTCCTTATATCTAACCTACTTCTCTACAAGATTGATTCGCATTCCAAATTACAAGTTTTTAGTTCTACCCGTCCACATGCAACGAAAATGTACCAGATTGTTCAATGTCTGCAGACTGTTCAAGCTTGAATATATTAGGTATATTGAGGATTTTTCCACTCATTTTGTAATTTGATATTCTGGATTTTCATTGGGTAGGAAATGCCCCTATCATTGGTCATTAAATCTCTTCACTAAAAATTATTGGTCTATCTATTCGTAGACCCCCATATAACGGTGTCATCTAAAAAGTCACCAATATCAGGCCAAGTTTTTATGGATTTCAGATGTGATGTCCTCGTTTTTCGGTCTTTCAGATATGAAACATTCCCAATAAAATGGGGCTGAAATTTTGTATTTCTAGTGTCATGTGGGTTTTAAAATCCGATTGGAAAAATACACTTTTTTGATATAATCCTATACAATGATTCTACCCTTTTTAATTTTATCAGCAGTCCATATGGCTTTAATTTAGTATTTCTCATGCCGAGTGGATTACAAGATATCCTTGAAAAATATTTTTATCATAGGCCTACTTATTTTTGTCATCCTCAATATAAACACCCTAACCGTTTTTCATTACATCGCGCTGCCTCCAAAGTTTTAGCCACACTTTACGATCAAATGGAATGCTCGAAAAATATATCATAACTATTGAATCTGTATGTATGGACCTATGTTGTTTAGTTATTGCCAACATTGCCCAGAGACGCTATCGATTAAACATATTATCGACCAATCATCGGTACTCAAAATTCTTTCTCTTTATAAAAGTGATACAACTAATGGAACATTCTAGTTTATTTGCATTTTTACCTCCCGGAACTTCCAAAGCTCCAAGTTGATCACTCTCCGAAACCATTTGTCAAACACTCATGTGAAGATCATCAGTAACACAATGGCTGATCATTAATTCACAATCAAACGAGAAAGCACTTGTATAAGTTGAACTAAAAGTGATCGATATAAAAATAATAATAATAATAATAATTCGATAAAAAAAAATATTATCGGCCAATCATCAAAATTCTTTCTCTTTATAAAAGAGGTACAACTATAATGTTCCATTTACGATGCATTTTTACCTCCCGGAACTTCCTCCAAGCTCCAAGTTGATCACTCTCCGAAACCATTTGTCAAACACTCATGTGAAGATCATCAGTAACACAATGGCTGATCATTAATTCACAATCAAACGAGAAAGCACTTGTATAAGTTGAACTATAAGTGATCGATATAAATATAACGCCAGCCAGCTAAGCAAAATAAATAAAAAACGGCTACAAACAGTCTGACAAAGAAAAAGGAGGAAATACTAAATGGCATTCTGAAGTAGACATTGTGACTCGAGTTGTGGAATTCATCCATTTTTCAAATTTTCAATTACTTTCTGGTTTTTGGCGAGTGTTAAATTGTTCGTCACACTTTTGGGGGCTGGAATCGTCCACAAACATATCAAATTTTTGAATTTCACTAAATGTTTTGTTGTTTTTTTTTTTTCAATTTGTTAATGGTGTTATTTTCTTGTTTATGTGTATGTTGTGGTTTGTTTTATTTGAATGTGTATTTGTTGTTGTTGCATTTTCTTTTGTTTCATCAACCCATAGCCCTCAATTGTAGACCCACTAATGATGTTTGCGTTGATATTTCAACAAAACTTCATTAATTTTCCTCTTAAGGATTCCAATTTTTAATGGACTCGACACTGTGGTGTGGCAAAAGTAGTTAGCACACAGTTTATAATGCACTTTTAAGATGTCAGGAATGTGCTTGACTGACTCATTGCCCGGACTATTTCGATTCTTCTTTATGACTGCCTGACTACTGGCAGACTTCTTGGCAGTCACCAAAATATTGATATACGTAACGGAGTATAAAACAGTCCATCATTTGCTTTTGGGAAGGGGGTTTTGTTGTTTTATTTAGATTCGCATTCGATCCGGTAACGGTGGGAAGTTGCGTTTCACAACTTCTACAGATCGTTTGGACTTGAGTTTGCTGTTGATTTTGAAGTGCAATTCATTAATTTTGAAAATTCTTGTTGCGTTTTGTTATTAATGATGTTCAACAGATTGTATTTAAGTGTTTAGTTAATTTCTTGTCTGGTGATATGGTTTAATGTTGATGTTCGTGCTGCTTGTATAATGATAAAATTCCAGATTTACAACTAAAATTTCCATAGTTTTGTTGAACTCTACAAACGGCATGTAGAAATTAAAATGCGTCCTTCAAAATGTCACTATGTTTGCGATAATTAACTCATTATAAATTTGAGTTTGTGACTTTTTGAAATAAATTACAACATTCCAACATATTTTTTGAAAGCCGACATTTTTAGTGAGAATTACGAGGGCATAGTTCCTGAAGGACAGGGTCTATATGCTGCATCTTCGAATCTGATCTATGTTAGTCATGAATATTTCGATGGCTACATATGTTTTTTAATGTGCGGATGCCGAAAGAAGCAGTGATACGATGGTCTACCTTGATCAAGGTTTGGTAAAAAAAATTAAATACGTCACGTTAGGACGATTCGGATACTCTGAAAATGTTGAACTTTTGTGGCGGGGATAACAGATGGATCTAGTTTTCGGACTACATATAGAGTTAGGGAAAGATGTTACGATATGCAGAGTTCGGATCAAATCAGACATTTCATTCCCTTAATATAGGAATTATAAATTTCTGGGCTAAAACCGCTCTCGTTTGTTTAGGCAGCTGTCGTTTTTCTGCTGCTATAGGTGGTGGGTGGACTCCAAGAAATACATTTACGTGGTATTGGTCCATTGCCTGGGTCACTGCTTCCGTGTGAATGCTGGAAATTCCTGCTCGATAAGCCTTTTGATCTAGAGGTTCTCTCTTATACCGCTGGACCTCTCTCTCTAGATCAAGTAGGTCCCTCCTTACATGCCTGGGTGAGGGAATCCTATCTATAAGGTAATGGCATGCATGAATTCAGCGATGACACCCAACCAGGTACTGATGTACATTGCCTTTTCCTGTAAATGGTCCACTGGTATTATAAGGAGGCACCCTGTTGCAGTTCTCAGGGCGCATTCTGATAGGTTTGAATGTTCTTCAACTGCGTATAACTTGCATTCGCGAACCACACTGGAACCACTCAGCATCCCAAGAGCTACCGGCAAGCGACTTGAGGACCTTGTTCCTGCTCCTCATCTTATCGCAAATAGCAGTGGCTTGCGGGAATGACTAAAATAAGCTATCGAACGTTAATCCCAAAATCCCATCCGCATATATTACGATCTCTATGCCGTCCGGTGGTTGTGGAATTTAAGAATGTTAAACAGTTCAGGAGATATGATCCCACCATGGGGAACTCCTTGTTTCTCTCTATGGATTTAGACTTCTTATTTCTGAATTCCACATATGATTTGCGACCACACATGTAATTGATTATCCAACGTTTCGAACTAGGCCTGAGGTTGGTCTTCACTCTATGTTCACGAGCAGCTTGGTGTAATTTACTAAATCTGTTCTGTCGCACGGCCTGTTCTGGTTAAGTCCTCTGCTGACATGTGTGATTATGGCGTGTATTGCTGTAGTTGTGCTGAGCATCTTCCGGAATACATGTTGACGAACTGAAAAAACTACTTTACTACTGGAGACAAAAGGGAAATCGGTATGTACGATTCACCTCTTCTTGCATCCTTGCCAGCAGTGGTTTGGGTAGCGGGACCACCCTGCCTATTTTCCAGGCTTCAGGAACAATGTGGTTGGCTAACGACAGTTAAGATCCATCCCACGACGGCCGGAGTTGTTTGCTTTACCGAAAATGGTTTGTTCTATATTATAGCGGTATTCCGAGAACACGATAGAAATTGATGAACAAATGAACAGTTAATTTTTTGGTCAGACCCTAACGTAATGCCAAATTACAAACACTGTGGTTTGAAAATGCATCTGAGCCGTTATATGAGAGTTATACCAAAAAGGAATGTAATATATTCTAAGACTGACAGAGATATCTCTATCGTGATTTGAGCAGAGAGAGAGACGGACAAGATTATATCGATATAACTTTATTCCGATTAAAAAAATGTGTCGACGAGGCGATGCTAGATACAACTGTCAGAAAAAATTAAGGCATTATCTTTCACCGCTCTTAAGCTCAAATTTTTAATCGTCAAAAAGGTCACAACTTTTTATTTATTTATAAAATATCGGAAAGCAGGCAAAAATAAAGTACACAACCTCGTGATATACTGCACCACAGTATGGTACAGAGTATAATGATGTACAAAATATTTACAATATTTCCTTATAATAAACTCCATTAAACATTGTAGGTCATTAACTAATCATTGTATACCGATAGACAATTGACCTGATGGTATTTTTTAACATTGTTGGCAATATTGGTGTTGTTGCTGATGCTGCTGTTGATTTCATGTTGCATATCCAAATCAAAAAAGATGTTTTCAGTTCATTTATTTAATATTCTTTGAATGCCTATTTGTTTGTACAAATGATTGTTTGTTTGGTCGTTTATTGGATGGCTGGCTGACCGGCTTTCACATAGGTGGAAGGAGTGTGTATGGGAGCTATATGGGTGTTCGTCGTCATGGTTAGGAATTCTCTTTTTAATGGTATTTTGCGTTATTGGTGCGCCTGATGTTGAATGATGTCGTGGCATTGTTTTGACAGTTCCTGTTGTCTTTACAACACTTTTATTCTCCATTTGTTCCAAGTCGTTGGTTTTTGGCTAAAAAAATACGACCTCTGGACCAATGATTAATGATAATATTTTTGTTTGTTTGTTGTTATCCTTTGAGATGCGTTAAATTAAATAATTCCTAATAATGTAATTAAATATTGGGCATTAATGTTTGTTTGATAATAACAACTGTCTGCTTTATAGAAAATTAATGATATTACTTCTGAAAAAGAAATTAAATTCTATTTAATTTGGAAGTAGTTATTCTGGTGAATACTGTAATAAAATTGTGTTTAATGATAGTGTGCCTGTTCCAGTACACAAAAACATGTAAGACTTATTAAATTGGTATTGCTTTCAAAATACCTTAAATCTTAGGGGTCTGTTATATGAAAGCATTTTCAAAATCTCGACCCACATTGAAAATATTATACGAGCAGTCACTCTAATCTCTGGGGATTCAAAAAGTCAAATTACATCCATACTGGTTTGAAAATCTGGCTAGGACTAGGGAATGAGAGAAGAGAATGAAGCTATAATCTTCAAATTTTTGGTGAGGGTCACTCTTAGTCGAAAGGTGTCAGATAGGGCTGGGTTTTTGGAAAAGATGCACCAAAGAATTTATAGAATTATAAGGGTCGATATAAGAAGGTGGTTCTTGAAGTGTGTACTCATGTATACGAAAAGTACTATATGGTACAGTTTTTTTTTTTTTTTTTTTTTGAGGTAAGGATGGATGTCGAATCCAGAAATTAATATTATCGTAGGAGTTTAGTATTGGGATATGAAAGTAGTTGTGGAAATTTTTTACTTATGTGTAGGAAAAATACTATACGTACTATAATTAGTAAAATTTAGATTTGAATGATTCGATAGATCTGGAAAATGGAGTTAAGATTATAGTTCGGGTGAAGGATTGGGGTATGTAGGAAGTTTTGGAAATTCTTATTAATGTGTACTATATGGTACCAAATTTGGAGCTGGAATCTTGATATTTGAAGTTGGATTACCTTTTGGATGTAGAATTGATCTATGTAGGAAGGTTTGGAAATTCCTACTAATGTCTACCAAGTTTTGTACAATTTAAATTGTTTCTGAACAGATGTAGGAAGTTATGGAAATTTATACTAATGTGTATTAATGGTACAAAAATTTGGATTTGGGCTAACCGATATAGCTGGAATCTTGACATTTGGAGTTTGGATCACTGTTGGGGTGTAGGATTGGGTTATGTAGGGAGTTTTGGAAATTCGTAATGTGTACTAAATGGAATCTTGACATTTGGATTTAGGATCATTATTGCTACACCCAACAGTGATGAAGCTATGTAGGAAATTGTGGAAATTCATACAAATATGTACTAAAGTTGGTACAACTTAAATTTGGGTGAACCGATAGAGGAACCCTCAAATTTGCATCTAATGTGTACTAAATGGTATCAAATGAAATAGAGCTGGATACTAAGGTTACTGTTGGAGTGTAGTATTGGGGTATGGATGTAGTTTTGGAAATTCATACTTATGGTTACTAAATAGATTGGTACAATTTAAATTAAAATATATTGATTAAATTTAGGGGAGGCTCGGCACATTGTGACTTAATATGATTTCATTACATCTACAGCTGTCTATTTTCGGTATTTTTTAAGATAAAAATTATCAAATCTAACTAACTATAATAATGCTTATGTGCTCAAATAAATAAAAAAAGGTTTATTCTAAAATTTTTCAAGTGACATTCACTAGAAGAAAATGCGACTCTAATAGTTAACGACTGTTCATATTAGGGTTCATTCTTTTCCAAAGTTGTAGTTTTAGGGAAGGATAGGCCAACAGGAGAGGTGTCGAGTTCCAGCAGGACAACGGTAAGTCACACACATCTGCAGTGACTCGACAGAAACTGTTGGCAACTGTGTTGCCAATTTAGCACTTTTAGTGCTAGATTTAGCACTTTTCAAACTCGTTTAGCACCAAAAAATGTGATCTAGCACCTTTTTAGCATTTTTATTTTTGTCTAGAATTAGTAAAAATTTTGTGTATTATTTTGATTTCAAATTGACGCATTAAAATTGAAAAACTAGATTAAGAGGGCTTTTGTATGGAAGTGATATTGAAATCATGAACATAAATCGGAAGCTTTCTGGAAATGAGTTTTTTATTCACAGTGAATCCAGAATGCCAAAATATAGCCACTTCAGTCAAAAGTTATGTCAAAAGATGGACTATACAGAAAAACGTTCTAATCCTTAAAAGAACGCAAATAAGATGGAACCTTTATATGGGGGATATGTCCAAACATATACCTATGTAGAAAATTGTCCGCAAAAATATATCCTACCCGACAAGAACACAGAGAATGTGTCTACAATATTCAAAGTAAAGAAGATAGAGCAGTACTTTAATATGAGAACTATGTGCCTACCTTCACCTTGACAGTACTGGTATTAATACTTTTAGTGGGGAAATTTGACACACCATAAAAATAACAAGTGAAAAAGCGTTAAGTTCGGCCGGGCCGAACTTTGGATACCCTCCACCATAGATATACTGACAGGTACTTGAAATGAAAATATAGGGAACATACTGAAAATTAGAGGGTACCCTTATTCGGGGGCTACCAGAAAAAATGGACCTATATGTATAATTTTTTGTGGAAAAATTGGGTACCCAATATCAACTCAATATGCCACAGCGAATTCGGTTGAAAAACGCGCTCAAGAACCACAAAATACCGAAAATTGGGGGATACCCTTATATGGGAGCTATGCCTAAACGTGGAACGATATATCCCATCTTCGAACCTTCCCTGCCTGCAGACAAAAGACGACTCTGTGCAAATTTTTGGCGATATATCTCAACTCGTTTAGACGGTAGAGTGACAACAGACGGACAGACGGACATGGCTATATCGTCATAGAATTTTACGCTGATCAAGAATATATATACTTTATAGGGTCGAAAATGATTATTTCGATGAGTTACAAACGGAAAAACAAAATTAATATACCCTCCATACTATGGTGGATGGTATAAAAAAGGGGTTATTTGGGGACTACCCCAAAAAGGGGGCGAATATGACTTATTTTTGGTGGGGAGATTTATTACCATATACGACTACAAAAAACCAAATTGCAGCAAATTCGGTTGAAAAACGCGCTCTGAAAATTAGGTGGTACCGCTATATGGGGGCTACCAGAAAAAGTGGACCTATGATTTTTTGAGGAGACATTTAGTACTCAATTTACCAAATTTCAGCGTATTCGGTTGAAAAACGCGCTCAAGAGCCCCAAAATACCGAAAATTGGGGGTACTGTCATATGAGAGCGATGCCTAAACGTGGACCGATGTATAACATCTTCGAACTTGACCTGCCTGCAGACAAACCTATGCAAAATTTCAGAATCCTATCTCAATTCCTTCGGATGATATCGTGATTACAACAGACGCACGGACGGACAGACGAACGGACATGGCTAGATCATCTTAGAATTTTACCCTGATAAAGAATTATAGGGTCGGAAATGAATATTTCGATGAGTTACAAACGGAATGACAAAATTAATATACCTTCCATACTATGGTGGAAGGTATAAAAAGTTTCATATTATAGTCAATTTGATGGAAAAACTTGCCCGACGTCCACAAAATTTCGTTCTCTAGGGCCTGACCCGAAACATTTGTTGGGAAAATTCTACTAATTTCCCTTACACAATTTTTAGTACTTTTATTTTGCATTTTTTTAAATTTTTTAGCACTTTCTGGCACATTATTAAACAAAATCTAGCATTTTTTATCAACAAAGTTTTGGCAAGACTGTGCATCAGCCATACAGTCCGGACTTGGCACCGGACTTGCATTGCGAAATTCCTTTAATGATAAAAAATTGGTATCTAAGGAAGATTGTGAAAATCGGCTTATAGAGTTTTTTTTTTTTGTAAATAGAGAGTAGGTCTTCTATGGGAGAGGCATTATGAAGTTATCTTTAAAATG
>NW_026872533.1:0-13444 GCF_032173495.1 Musca vetustissima
GTACAAAGGCAAGGCTGACTCAGCTGAGCATGAATACATGCTTTTGCTTACCTCCAATGAGAGAGGTGAGAACGTGTATTCTTGCTAAAAAGGAGCTAAATTTAATGCTTCTTTCTAATTTCAGCAATGGAGATATGACGACAGCAAGACTAGACAGAGGTACCACGAAGCCACTGATAGTCTCTGCCGTCTATCTTCCCTATGAGGCTCCTGACCCGCCCTGTACTGTGGTATGCCGCCTATTGGAGGAGATGGGCAGAGCTGGTGATATCATCATCGGATGTGACGCCAACGCACATCACTTCCATTGGGGAAGCAGCAACACAAATACAAGAGGTGAGTCCATTTTCGAGTTTATACTTAGCTATAATCTTAGAATTTGCAATAGAGGCAATACACCAACTTTTGTTAATAGGGTGAGAGGTGAAGTCATCGACATAACCCTCACAAATATGGACGACTCTGGGGTCGTAAACTGGGAGGTGTCTGAGAAATGTTCCTTTTCGGATCATAGACTCATATCCTTCCAGATTCCTGCCTCTAGAGCTAAACAGAAACCCTATAGGAATCCTCGGAAGACGAACTGGGACAAATCCAAAGCTAAAACAGCAGTCTCATTTCAGGATCGTAATGATCTCAAAACGACTGAGGATGTTGAATTAGTTGTGAAAAATGTCACGGCCACTCTTCTGAAGAGCTATGAGGCTTCTTGTCCTCTAACATACCCTGGGAAGAAATATCAGCCGGTATGGTGGTCACAAGACCTTGCAACCTTGCGGAAGGCTGCAAGTAAAGCTTATAATAGAGCTAGTAAGACAAAGCTCAGTACAGATTGGGATGTTTATAAAAGACAATTCAATAGGTACAAGGGCGAAATCAAGAAAGCTAAACGTGAGTCTTGGGTCTGCAATAGTGAGTCCATCGAAGGAGTCAACGAAGCGGCCAGATTCCGCAGAGTACTATCTAAGGATCCAAAATCCATAGGAAGTATTAAGCGAACTTTCCTGGTGTGGACAAAAGATCTTCTATCATTAACCCACTTTCCTGGTTGTAAGGACTATAGGGAAGATGCGCAGTGAGAAGATGATAGAAGATACTATAAGATACCCAAAACTGATATGGGCGACAAACAGTTTTCAACCCTATAAATCTCCTGGTCCAGATGGTATAATACCGGCCATGCTGCAATACGCAGACGAACGAATAATATCATTTCTGCAGGACATTTTTAGGGCTTGTTTACTTCTGTCGTACATACCAAGTCTATGGAAAGAGGTTACCGTTACCTTCATCCCGAAAGCCGGGAAGCCGAGTCATACGTTACCTAAAGACTATAGACCGATTAGCCTTTCTTCCTTTCTACTAAAAACTTTAGAAAGGTTACTAGACTCAGAAATTAGAAATACCATTGACCGTAATAAACTTAGTAAATCCCAGCATGCCTACATTAAAGGCAGATCAGTGGATACAGCTCTGGATGAGGTGGTTGGAATAATCGAGAAGAATATGGAGTCCTCTGGCTACACGTTGGCAGCATTCCTCGATATCGAAGGAGCTTTCAACAATGTGAAGCTAGAGGCAATCCATTCTGCTCTCGTAGACATAGGCATCCCCTCACTCCTTACGGAATGGATTGATAGAATGCTGGAAAGCAGAATTATCAACTCATCCTTAGGAGAGAGTTCCGTGAGGAAATCTGTCAACAGAGGCACACCTCAGGGTGGAGTACTTTCCCCCCTTTTGTGGCTTCTGGTGATAAATGAGATACTTATGAAATTCAATCATCTCAGGATAAAGGTTGTAGCCTATGCCGATGATGTAGTCTTGTTGGTTGGGGGTAAGTTTATAACGACAATATAAGACATCCTGGAGGGTGCCCTTTCAACCCTGTCAAATTGGGCTTGCACCAAAGGTCTTGGTGTAAACCCCACTAAAACCGAATTGGTGCTCTTCACTAGGAAATACAAAATTCCTAGTTTCCGCCTGCCATCACTTGGTGGAGTGACTTTAACCCTTTCTGATGAAGCTAAATATCTTGGCACTGTCCTAGACCGCAAGTTACTGTGGAATAGGAATGTCGAGGAATGCTCCAAGAAGGGATTGCTGGCACTCTATTCATGCAAGAACTCCATAGGCAAGAGTTGGGGATTGAGACCCGGAATTATACACTGGCTGTATACGACGATTGTCTTACCCATACTTACTTATGGATGTCTTGTCTGGTGGCAGGGGGTGAATAAAAAGAAGCTGCTGACAAAACTGAGCCTAGTACAGCGATCGGCTTCAATTCTGATCACCGGAGCATTAAGAAGCACACCACAGGCAGCCTTGAATGCAATCTTGAATCTCCAACCTTTGGATATTCTGATCAAATTCCAGGCGGCCAGGTGTGCCCTGAGACTACGGGAAACAGATGCCTTGAAATCGCTGAACTATGGTCAGGCCAGCATCCTAAACATAACGCCAGGTTATGACCTTTTTAGGGGGGATAGTCATACCAGTTATTTTTCCCCCCCCCCCCCCCCCCCCATAGGGACTTTCATGACATCAACGTTGAATTTCTTAGTAGGGAATCCTGGACTAGTGGCTCCCTACCTCTGCCAGGTCTGTCAATCTTTACAGACGGGTCCAAGATGGAGGAAGGCACTGGCGCAGGCGTCTACTGCAGGGAATTAGGTATACAGAACTCATATAAACTCAACAATGATTGTAGCGTTTTTCAAGCAGAGATTCTTGCAATCACGAAAGCGGCCGAGATAGTAAAAGCACTTAATACTGACATTACGGGACCGGTGACTATTTACGTAGATAGTCAGGCGGCCCTGAAAACGGTGAAGTCGCATACTATAAACTCGAAAGCTGTTCACGATTGTAAGACCGCTCTGAATGATATACGGCAAATAGTTGGGCTATGCTGGGTTCCAGGACATAATGATATTGAAGGGAATGAAATCGCCGACGAGGTAATCGGCAACAGATGGCTGAGGGAACCTGCTTGCAGAATCTCTAAATCTATCTGGCCAGAATTCTCTCGTAAAAGAACGTCTTCGCTGTGTGATGGACACTCAATTCAAATGATTTTTTTCGTTTGGCTTATTTAAATCTCATCATAAATTTAACGGTTATTGAACTCTTTTTTACATATTTATCGCATGCGATAATATTCATTTTTTCACGAGTACGACCATTGAAGAATATGGTAAGGTACAACCCTCAATACAACCTTGATTTTTTCACCAACCGAGATTAGGAATACGGAAATCTGCTGAAATTCCTTCTTTTTCATTAAGGCTGTCCAAGAAGTAAGAACCTATTTCGAACAAATAATTGATAAATCTGCAGATTTTATCCGTGAAAAAGTGCTCAGCTTTAATTTGATATATTGTTGAGGTTAACCAAAAAGTGAATCCAGGTATTGTTCATTTTGTGAACAACACATTAATTCTGATTCTTATAAAATTTTTATTTCATTTCTCAGTGAAATATTCATTGGATTCAAATATCCAAATCCTTCACGTCCAATTTCTATACGACAGCACATTTTTTCACCCATGAAAAGATATCCATACTGGGTTATTATACAATTAATTAATAGAAGATTGGCGAATCAGCTTTTACGAAATTGAAATCTTCATATATTTGACCAAACCTTTTTTTTCCGTATTTTATGTCTATGTTGAGGAGATTTTATGGATAAAAAAAACACTCAGACGGAATCATTAATCTCTTATTAATTGAGATTATCATCACTTCTTTGTGTGTCACCACGTCTGCTTAACAGAAATAAATTCCGACGTTGATGTCTAACGGGCCCATTTGAAACATTCACGTACCAGCCACGAAGTTATTCAAGAATATAGCAAACATCAATAAGATCAGTACCAAAAAATTATCACGTGGAAAAAATAGAAATAATCCATATTTAACATTGTGAGCTGAGAAAAGGCCTCTTCGACTCATCCAATGTGGTGGTAAGTTTATTAAAATTGTTATTGTTATTTGATTTGTTTTGTGCCTATTGATACAATAAGGGGGACAAGAAAGATAGAGAAAGAATAATTTGAGTGACAATTGTACTATGAAAGAATATAGGAACGATTGGAATTTGAAACACGCTACGCCGTAATGTCTTTAAACAGCAATTTTTATAGTTTCTTTTAATTCTTATAATGAAAACAAAACATAAAATTGATCGTATTGCAGTTTGATTTTTGTTAAGTTTAGGGGAAGCATGCCCAATCCTCATAAGGAATAATACATCTAAAATGTTTTAGTAGATTGTAAATATAAAATTATAAGATAAGGCATAAATTAAGAGGAAAACTACTACTGAATTATAATTTAAAATAGTATTAAGGCGTATTATACTTAAAAAATTATTATGTCGATTTTTTTTGTTGAAAATATATAAAGAGAAAATTGAATATGTATCTATAAATTCCATTCTGGAGTTTTCTTTGGAGACGAGTATGCACGAAAGGTAGATAACTTCGACGTCGTTTATGTAAGGGGCTCAATAATGATATTTCACCAAAAGAGCATAGTGATGGGTGGGTTTTGAGGTGATGCACTCATAACAATACCTTGGAGTTGCATAATTATTTAATGTCAATCAACATGGTAAGCTTTGAAAGGGGTATTTGTTCACTTTTTTTAATGACCATTAATTTTTTTTCTTCTCAATTAAAAAAATAGGGAGTCTATATATTATTATTGTTCTGTTAAAAATGAGAATAGAAAGGAAAGGACCTTACCCCCCCAACCGAATGAATAGCTAGCATATAAAGGCTCCCGCAGTCCTTCTCCTGCATATTTTCCAGAAGATAAAAGATCTCTTTTATTTCTTAATCCTGAATATTTTCTAAATATTTTACAAAACTCAATGCGGTTCATTACAGCTGCTGGATCACAGCAAGAGGGAGATCAAAATCGTTGTGGGGATCATTACTGGTCACTGCAAAGTTAGATCTCTCACTTCTAAGTGGGACTCCAGTGGAGAGGATTACTGTCGTCTATGTGAGGACGAAGAAGAAGTGGAAACAATTGAGCACATCCTCTTCAAATGTCCATCGCTGATCAGCAAAAGACATAAACAGTTCGGATGTTATGAAATTGATAATCTAGTCTTCTTCTCCAAAATAGACCCTAACCAAATTCTAGGCTTTGTCAAAAAATTGACTTGGCTAAAATAATGTCTCTTCCGCTCCCTTTTTCTCACTATTTCTCTCTCTACCCTTCCACTATCTTTTTTCTTCTCTTTATAGGTATACCTATCGGTCAACATTTAGGGGGTCAAATAAGAAAATTCGAATCTTATGATTCAGACTATACAATACCGCTATTTTAATATTTTTTTCAAAAATTATAGCATTTTTTCAATGCCCTACAAATTAATATCATTTTAAGTAATTTTTTAAAAACCTACATGAGCGAAAGAAATATTTAAAACCTGTTGAAATGAGCTTTTTAAAGAAATTGATTGCAGGACTTACAGAAATTCGTAAAAAAAACCAAAAAATATCAGTAAACTCAGTTATTTCAGAACTATACCTTCTGTTCTAGTTGCTTATAATAGACATTTTGTTTCAAAACTAAACAATTGGCAAGTATTTAAATACCAACAGTCCATCAGTCGACACACACGTGTGCTCCATACAAATTCTTCGCTTGAAAATACAAACCCGCAAATTGGCAGCCGTCAAAAACTACCACACCGGCAATTATGTGGTGAGAAACTAGAATATTTTGTGGCCATAAGAAAAATTGGCAAATGGTCGATTAGCATGCAAACAGTTTTTCATTCCTTTTTAGCTTTGGTGGGGGCGATTAACTTCAGTTGGAGGTGGTGGCAGATTTTTTTGCCACATTTAAATGTATGTGTGTTTTCCAAACAAATATGGCCGACAGTTATCCTACCACCAAAAATATAAAAACACAAAGGCTGCCAATCCACAAAGGGAATAGGATTCTCACAATAACTAAAACCAAAGATATAATCTCATCGACAAATTTATAGGTTCGCGGTTTACAACAACAAACAACACATGTTTTTAGGAACTCCAAATAACAAAAGTAACAACAATAAAAACAACAGCAATCGAAAAGAAAAAACTTTGTAATTAAACTATCAAAACAAGATTTGTTTCAAACCAAAAAACCAAACTCGAAATTGAACTGAAGCTAAAATGAACTATAGAATCCCAAAACTAGTCATTCAGACACCCAACCAAACCTCCAAACAAAAGCCTACACAGCCCATCTACCAACCAGTTAGCCACCCAATAGTTGGCCGTTTTTTTTTCGTTTTACAAAAAACAAACCCAAAAACCAAAAGGAGGCACAGGATTTTTGCTCAAAAAGAACTGCCAGAGCCGAGTAAATTGTAGGTAAAGTTCAGCATTCAAATGCGGATACGAAAACCATTATTTTGAGTATTGCAAATCCAAGAATTCTATCACATTTGTTGTGGTCCGACTGACTGGCTGGTTGGTTAGCTGTTTGGTTGGTTGGCTGGCTAGCTTGTTGTGGTTGCTAATGGGTGGGGGATCACTATTGCTGTTCTTCTACTCCGTTTTGTTTTTACTGGACCCCTATCATTATGACTGTAGCCCTATGACAGTGGACGATTGATAGCCATGTACGTGATGCCTATGAAAATTCACAAAATAAAAAAATCGAAACGAAAACAGTTGGATTCGTTGTTTTTTCGTACTTGCCAATGCGTTTAGTCCTTTTTAAAAGCCATAGTTAAAAGGGCACAGTGGTGTAGAAAAAATAATTTCAGAATCCTAAACTATAAATTACAAATCCACATTTCTACTGGTCCCACCCAAATATCTTCTTTCAAATATCCACGATTCTATTAGTTCTTAAAAAAATATGTTTTAAAAAATCTACGCTAAGATATTCATTAAAAAATCCACGTTCCTGTTGGTTCTTAAAAAAATATTCTTTAAAAAATCCAAGTTCTTGTTGTTCCTTAAAAACAAATTTTAAAACTCTACGTCTATGCTGGTCCTTGAAAACATATCTTATAGAAAAGTCACATATCTCTTGGTCCATGAAAAAAATTCTTTAAAAAATCCAATCCAATCTGTTGGTCATTGAAAAACTATTTTTTAAAACGCCAGGACTTAAAAAATATTTTTTCATGGATCTGAATTAAAAAATGAAATTACAGGAAATTGCAGGTTCCCTAAAATATTATTTTTAAAATTCTCAAGTTCCACAGTTGGTCCGAGTCTACTGGACGTATTGCGCATTTATACCATCGTTTACTGCCAGACACACTTTGGCAGACTCCTTTTCAATCTGTTCAAAGATGGCTGTTACCGCTCTCAATTTTGCAGGAATGCCAAACGCAGGCATGGCTTTATACACCTCTGAACGGATAGGGCTTTTGAATGCGGCTTTATAGTCGACGCATAGGTGGAATGTGTCGAAGTGTTTTTCGTGGGTTCTTTCCAGGATTTTCTGCAGAATGAAAATGTGGTCAATGGTAGATTTGCCAGGTCTGAAGCCGCATTGGTATGGTTCAATAATGTAATTGACCATTGGCATCAGTCGTTCACACAGTACGCTTAATAGCACTTTATATACGATGGGAAGGAGACTAGACTAGTTGGCACATATCGTATTGTCTCCGTTTTTGTGCACGGAACATAGGATGCTGAGGTTCCAATCATTGGGCATGCATTTTCTAGCCAAATTGTACTAATCAACTGGTGCATGCCCCTTACCAGTATCTGACCGCCAGTCTTGAATAGTACGGCTTGTAATCCATCGGCACCTGCTTTTTGTATTATTCTTCAGCCGATTGATTGCTATTCTGACTTCGTCTTGGCTAGGTGGCATACACTCTATACCATCATCTCTTATTGGTTCTGGGGTATCTTCATCACCGCCACTATTTGATACCAACAGTTTTTCATTACGTGTTGCTACTGACCTCATAGTTGCCCTATACCCTTCGTTTTTCATATCAGTAGCATTACGACACACGTACCACGGATTTCTTGATGGTGTTGCTTTTGCTGCAGTTAGTAGGGAGTGCGCAATTCTCTGCCACTGTGCTTCTATATTATTATCGGGACAAGGGGTGCTTTCGTCAAGAAGTGGGGTAAGTTGAGCGGAGTAGGCTTTTGCTACATCTTATGTTTGCAGCTTTTCGACGTCAAATTTCCGTGTTGCATTAGATCGCACTTTTGCTGCTACATTAAGACGGGTGCATACTTTGGCTGCCACAAGGTAATGGTCCGAATCGATATTTGCTCCTCAGATCGATCGGACGTCTAAAACACTGGATGAATGCCTTCCGTCTATCACAATATGATCGATTTGATTTCTCGTTGTTCGATCGGGAGAAATCCAAGTGGCATTGTGTATATCGAGATGCTTGAATATGGAGCTGCTAACTACCATGTTTTTGCTGCCGCGAAGTCAATCAACCTCATGCCGTTATCGGATGTTTCTTTATGGAGGTTGAATTTTCCGACGGTGGGGCCAAAGGCCCCATAAAAATGTCTTTGGCGCTCATAAAATATGTCTTTGGTCTGTTCATCTTTATCTTCGGTCGGAGCATGGGCACAAATGAGACTGATGTAGAAGAACTTCGCTTTTATACGGATTATAGCAATTCGCTCATCTACTGGAGTGAATCTGGAGACGAGGACTTTTATTCTCCTATTAACCATAAATTCGCAGCCAAATTCATGTCTCGGTTCATGGTATCTATAATACAGGGTGTAATCATCTGATTTTCCTACGCCCTTTCCATCGCATTTCCTATAAGGCAATAATATCGGCTTTGAACTTCTTCAGTACATATGCCAAAGCGAACAGATTCAGTGCAGTGCATATTCGCAGATCGTGGTCCTTTATACGTTTGCGGGGGTCGTGAACATTAGGTGGGTTTGGTTTTATTTTTCTTTGCTTTCTCATAGTAGGTTCGGTTTCTAATTTCATACATGAAAAACCAGTAAGGAAAGTAGTAAAGTCGATACCCTTCACCACTTTGGGGATATTCTACATATGTATATTTACAGTTGTCTTCTTTTCGAAGGAACATTGACATGAAATTGAACGAACATAAATATGCGATCTTTATCTATAAGTTCACTGTTTAAAATGTAATATCAATAAGGCACCCATTGATTCTCTGGTTTACAATCAACATGTATAGGTCGAAATTATATATGGAAGCTATGCTATATCTAAATCTGAACCGATTTCAAAGAAACTTGCCCGAGATTAATTTATATTAATTTCAGTACGTTTTGCCACCATTTACTTAAAACCATTTACCTAAAATCGGGCCAAAGTACATAAAGGAACTATATGTAAATGTGAACCAATTTCAAGAAAACTTGACACACGAAAGGTTATAATAACTTCAGTACTTCGTCAAAAATTTTGTGCCGGTCGGCCAATCTTTGGTTCTTTAGTGCACATTAAATCGGACGAAAATATATATTGGAGCTCTATATAAATCTACCCGATTGGGAGAACGTCATTCACACGTCATTCTTGACCTAATTCCGTACTTTATGCCAAATTTCGTGCAAATCGGACGAATATATATATATGAGAGCTATATCTAACTCTGGTCCGATTTTCACAAAACTTAGCACACATCATTCTAGACTTATTTTAGTTCGCTGTGCAAAATTTCATGCAAATCGAAAGGTATATAGGGACTTTGGTGTACCATTCACATAAAATCGGACAAAACTATATATGGGAGGTATATCTAAATCTGAACCGAGTTTCACGAAACTTAGCACACATCATTGTGGACCTAATTTAATACTCTATGCCAAATTTCGTGAAAATCGAATGATATATAGGGATTTTGGTGCACCATTTACTTTAAATCGGACGAAATTATATATGGGAGCTATATCTAAATCGGAACCGATTTTCTAGAAACTTGTCACACATCATTCTGCGCCTAATTCAGTAATCTATGCCAAATTTCATACAAATCGAATGATATATGGGGACTTTGGTGCACCATTTACCTTATATCGGGCGAAGCTATATATGGGAGCTATATCTAAATCTGAACCGATTTTCTCGACACTTCTCACACATAATTCTCAACCTAATTCAGTACTCTCAGTAAAATGTTGTGCAGATCGAATGATATAGGTTGACTTTGGTGCACCGTTTACCTTAAATCGGACGAAAATATATATATGGGTGCTATATCTAATCTGAACCGATTTTTCCCAATTTCAATAGGGTTCATCCTTGGGCCAAATAAGTGACTTGTGCCAAATTTCATCCGAATCGGATCATAAATGCGACCTGTACTTTGTTTACAATTTAACATCTACAGAAGGACGGACATGCATAAATCGACTCAGAAAGTGATTCTATGCATATTCTCAAAAGGAACCATGTGTCTATCTCGTTTCCTTTTGCGTGTTACAAACGTATGCACAAAGACATAATACCCTGTACCACAGTGTGGTGAAGGGTATAAATAGGGTTTAAAAATCAACGCGTATTTCCGTATTTGAAAAAATCCACGTATTTTTTAGTACTTGAAAAAATATGCCTATATAAAAAAGCCGATGAGAAAATATTCTTTAAAAGATCCACGCCTATGGTAGTCCCTGAAAAAAAATATTTTTTAAGTATCCACTCCAATGTTGGTCCTTACAAAAATGTTTTTTTTAATCCCCTCCTATAGCGGCCCTGGAAATCTATTTTTTTGGTCCCTGAAAAAATATGTTCTAAAAATCTACGTCTATGCTGACCCTTGATCAAATATATTTACAAAATCAACACCTTAATAGATCATTAAAAAATTTTTAAACTACGCCTATATTTTTCCTTGAAAGAATATATTTTTTTTATTCCACGCCTATGTTGGCCCTTGAAAAAATATTCCAAATTCCACGTCTTTGGGGTTCTGAAACCATCTTCTGCTCATTTCTCACCATTGGTTTCATGTAAATTCCGGGAATATAATCCTCTTTCAAAACACTGTACCCCATGCAAGTGTCCCAATCTGACCACCACCCCTATCGCTATCAAAAAACAAGGAAACCCAAAGCAAAAAAACAACATCCAATGGAGAATTATACTTTACCAATATGCACCGACAACCGACATTAGTTTTGGTACAAATGTTGTTTGTAACCAACACTCCCCCTCCTCCGATCTCCTTGTTTGATTTGCTTTGTTTTTTTTTCAAAGAGGCCGTTTTTTCTCGCATATATCAAAAGTTTAAGCGCAACAACTTGTAAAACAATATTTCTTCTTGTACTCGATTTTTCCTAAGCAATTTTTATTCGCAAGTTGTAGTTGTTGTTTTCTTGCTTTTTGAAACCGCTTATTAACTTTTTGGGCTAAGATCCTGAATATGGTCGTTGAGACAACAACACCAATGAAAAAGAAAAAAAAAACACGTTGCAGGAAAAAGCAAAACCCAGCCTATTTGTATGTGTCGGAGTAGAGGTTTGTTTTTTGTTTTTTTTTTTTTTTTTTTTTTTTGGACGACTATCTGTCTGTCTGCCAACCAGGCAGCAGTCAGCCATCCAGCGTTTCCACCAATTGCTGTGGTGTGGGGGATTATACGCCATATCCATATATCATTGGTGTAAAATTCCGTCACGTATCAATCTGCAAATTGCTATGAACAGAACAGGAATGAAATATTATTAAAGTTATCGTCGTCGCCGCTGCCGCCGATGCTGTTGTTGTTGTCGTTCCGATCATTGCTGCTATGGCCCATAAACTAACCATTCGCACAGAGTGCGTAGGCACCAATGCGGCGACCATAACACCCTCTTTTGCCAGCCAATCCTTGGGATGGAGTCACAAAACAGACTGACTGTAGATAACTTATTTGTTTCGGTTTTGATTTCAGCTGGATTGAAATTTATTAATCTTCTGTCGATATTTTTTGATATTTAGTTTGAAAAAAAAAAATATTTTATTATATGATATATGACCAAATGTTTGCAGATTTTTTTGGAGTTTTATGAGTTTGTGATTTTTTCCTTCTTCCTGTTTCAGCCCCCTTTGCATCAAACATGGTTTTTTGTCTTACAGACTGATCGATTTAAACATACATAAATCATATTGAGTGGATATATTTTTTGTTGTTCCTTGGCCGAAAAAAAGGAAATTTATGACATTGATACCCTAAGGGTTTGAATATGAATTTTATTTTTGGACTTAGATTTGAATTTATAAATATTAGGCATCAATTACAGCAATCACATTTGAAAATAAAGGATTTGAGCATTTTTATTTTTAATCAACTAATATTCGAAAAATTTTCAAGGACTTATACAGTGTGGATTTTTAAGGAATATTTTTTCCAACAACGGCGTGGACTTTTTAAAGATTATTTTTTTAACGACCAACATAGGCGGGGGTTTTTTAAAGAGGACCCAAAGAGGCAGGGATTTTTTAAACAGTATTTTTTTATAACCTTCACCACACTGTGGTACAGGGTATTATGTCTTTGTGCATATGTTTGTAACAGGCAAAAGGAAACGAGATAGACACATGGTTCCTTTATAGAATATGCATAGAATCACTTTTTAAGTCGATTTATGCATGTCCATCCGTCTGTCCGTCCGTCCGTCTGTCTGTCCACGTTAAATTGTAAACAAAGTACAGGTCGCATTTATGATCCGAATTGGATGACATTTGGCATAGGTCACTTATTTGGCCCAAGGACGAACCCTATTGAAATTGGGAAAAATCGGTCCAGATTTAGATAAAGCTCCCATATATATTTTCGTCCGATTTAATGTGAATGGTGTACCAATGTCCCTATATATCGTTCGATTTGCACGAAATTTGGCATAGCGTAATGAAATATTTCTCGAAAGATGTGTGTTAAGTTTTCTGGAAATCGGTCCAGATTTAGATATAGCTCCCATATGTATTTTCCACAGGCGTGGATTTATTAAAGAATATTTTTTCAGGGACTACCATAGGCGTGGATTTCTTAAAGAATATTTTTGCAGGGACTACCATAGGCGTGGATTTCTTAAATAATATTTTTGCAGGGACTACCATAGGCGTGGATTTCTTAAAGAATATTTTTTCGCAGGGACTACCATAGGCGTGGATTTCTTAAAGAATATTTTTGCAGGGACTACCATAGGCGTGGATTTCTTAAAGAATATTTTTGCAGGGACTACCATAGGCGTGGATTTCTTAAAGAATATTTTTGCAGGGACTACCATAGGCGTGGATTTCTTAAAGAATATTTTTGCAGGGACTACCATAGGCGTGGATTTCTTAAAGAATATTTTTGCAGGGACTACCATAGGCGTGGATTTCTACCATAGGCGTGGATTTCTTAAAGAATATTTTTGCAGGGACTACCATAGGCGTGGATTTCTTAAAGAATATTTTTGCAGGGACTACCATAGGCGTGGATTTCTTAAAGAATATTTTTGCAGGGACTACCATA
>NW_026872534.1:0-13236 GCF_032173495.1 Musca vetustissima
ACCTTTATATGGGAGCTACCAGAAAAAGTGGACCGATAATTATAATTTTTAGTGGAAATATTTGGCACCCAATAACAATTCAATGTAGCAAATTTCAGCGAAAAACGCCCTCAAGAACCCCAAAATTCCAAAAAATTTGGAGGGTACCCTTATATGTGAGCTATGCCTAAACGTGTACCGATAAAGCCCATACTCGAACTTGGCCTGCCTGCATACAAAATTATGGCGATCTATCTCAATTCGTTTAGATGCTAGAGTGATTACAACCGACAGACGGGCGGACGGTCAGACGGACATGGTTATATCGTCATAGAATTTTACGCTGATCAAGGTGGAGGATATAAAAACAAATTATATTTCACAACCCCTTTTTAATTTCTGAACAGTATTCAATTCCACTACCAAATTATCTGATTTGTTTATTCAAATTCTATTATTATTTCATTCCGAGTAATGGTAATGCATTAATCTTGTTAATTGTATTTTTTATGTGTACCACAAAATAGTTTATTTGAACACTCGAAGTACTAAACTATTTAGCGTTACACTTAAAAATCAATCAACTATCAATATTGGTTAGCAATAAACCTAAACTGTGATTTTATCTACATCGAACTTCATTAATTATGTCATAAAGACTAAAGTTGTAAAGATATATGTAAGTGGTAATGCCGTGGTAATGCCATATTTGTGTGCCAACACTTATTTCTACATTGTCCCATACAGACAATAGCCAAGTATGAATCTTCGTTTACAAACACTCCTCATTTCTTTTATGTAATTTACGAACATTTCAGATTTGTGAACATTGATTTCGTTTAATGTGTAATAATCTCTGCATCTCTCCGAGCGTTTCTGTTTACAATGTTTACGATGTTTATGGTCATTTGAAAACCATTCTTTTTGTTATATCTCTTCTGACTTTTATTGCTGTTGTTCTTAATTTAGATTATGACATTTTATGTCTTTTCTTTCATTTTGTTGTTGTTGTTCGCCTTGTTTTCCATTTGCACATAAATACAAACATACGTATATATGTACATTATTTAAGTCTGTGTCCAATGTTGTGATTATTGTTATGATCGGTGTTTGTTTTTTTTTGAAATAAAATTCAGTCATTGGTGAAATAATCCTTTATTTCGTGTGTGGGGACAGTGTAATTTGGTGGAGGAAAATGTGAAAAAATTGATTGGTCCTTTAAAAAAAATATTATTTTGAAAATCTACGCCTTATTGGTCCTTTAAAAAAATATTGTTTTAAAAATCCACACCTTAGTGGACCTCTGAAAAAAATATTATTTTAAAAATCCACGCATTATTACATACTTAGCTGGCTTGTGACAGAACTTTCGTTCCATAAGCCGAGCTTAGAAAAGATTTCCAGGCGCGTCGGTCTTTTGCGCAATTTTTCCAATTCGAACCAGTAAGGAAAGTAGTAAAGTCGAACGGGGCCGGGGACTATTAACATGAAATTGGATGAAATAAAATATGTGCTATTTATCTAAATGTGAATCTACCAAGATCTATCCATAAAGTATGTAAAACGACTTCAAAAAAAAAAAAAAATATATATATATATATATATAAATAGGTCATCCGTTGGGCTATTTCTGTACTTCTAGAAAACGCAACTACGCAATTCTATGCTCAATTTTGTAAGTTGTGCAAAATTTGATGTCAATATGACTAACATGAGGAGTTTGATGCCCAATTTACTTGAAATCTGGCGAAAATATATATGGAAGATCTATCCAAATATTAAGCGATTTCAAATAAACTTGTAACAGGTTAGGTTACACTAATTTCAGAACGTTTTGTTCCTATCAGCATATTGGTTCCTTAATGCGTCAATTACTTAAAATAATTATATAATAAAAGGGAGTTATATCTAAATCTGGACCGATTTTCACGAAACAAGGCAGACATCACACTAGGCTCAATTCAGTACGTTATGCCAAATTTCGTGCAAATCGAAAGATATATAGCGACTTTGATGTACCATTTACATGAAATCGGACGAAACTATATATGAGAGCTATATAGAAATCTGGACTGATTTTCTCGAAACTTGGCAGACACCACTCTAGGCTCAATTCAGTACGTTATGCCAATTTTCGTGCAAAACGAAGGATATATAGGGACCTTGTTGCACCATTTATATAAAATCGGACGAAACTATATATGGTCGCTATATCTAAATCTGGACCACATTTCACGAAATTTGGCAGACATCACTCTAGGCTCAATTCAGTACCTTATACCAAATTCCGTGCAAATCGAAAGATATATAGGGACCGTTTACATTAAATCGGTTAAATATATATATGGGAGCTATATCTAAATCTGAACCGATTTTTCCCAATTTCAATAGGGTTCGTCCTTGGGTCGAATAAGTGACATATGCCAAATTTCATACAATTCGGATTATAAATGCGACCTGTACTTTGTTTACAATTTAAAATGGACAGACAGACGGACGGACGGACATGCATAAATCGACTTACAAAGTGATTCTATGCATATTCTCAAAAGGAACCATGTGTCTATCTCGTTTCCTTTTGCCTGTTACAAACATATGCACAAAGACATAATACCCTGTACCACAGTGTGGTGAAGGGTATAAAAACCATGTTCGGCAATGTTGTCTTCGACTTGATCTTTCCATCGTATTCGTGGCCTTCTCCTTCTGTGTGAGCCATCAGCTGGTTCGATTTTATATGCCTTCTGGGTTGGGGCATCGACATCCATTCTCACAACATGACCTTGCCAATGTAGTCACTGCAGCTCAATAGTCTAACAATGTCGATGTCCGAGAATAGCTGATACAACTGATGGTTCATTCGACGGCGATATTCACCGTCAACGCAGATCGGCCCATAGATCTTTCGGAGAATTTTTCTCTCAAACACTCCAAGAGCTGCCTCATCTGCTTGCGTAAGTACCCATGCTTCCGATCCATATAACAGCGCGGGTAGTATCAGCGTCTTGTACAGTGTGAGTTTGGTCTGGCGGGAGGTGGACTTGCTTTTGAGTTGTTTGCTCAGACCATAGTAACATCGGTTGGCCATCACTATCCTTCTCCGAATTTCAAAAATGATGTCATTCGTTTTATTTTTGACGGTACCATGGTATATAACATCTTTGACTACCTCGAAGCTGTAGTTCTCAAGTTCCTCAGTTGGTCCGAGTCTACTGGACGTTTTGCGCGTTGATACCATCAGCTTGGTCTTCTCGTCGTTTACTGCCAGACCCACTTTGGCAGACTCCTTCTGAATTTGTTCGAAGGTGGCTGTTACCGCTCGCAGTGTTCGACCCATTATATCGATGTCATCGGCGTAGGCGAGTAACATGTGTTGTTTGGTGTACAGAGTGCCATTTCTATTCACCTTTGCCTCTTGTATGACCTTTTCCAGCAGGATGTTAAAACGGTCACACGACAAACTATCACCTTGTCTAAATCCTCGTTCGATGTTAAAGGGCTCCGAGAGGTCCTTTCCGACTTTAACTGCAGATCTTGTGCCTGTTAAAGTTATCCTGCATAGCCGAATTAATTTTGCAGGAATGCCAAACGCAGAAATGGTTTTATACACCTCTGAACGGATAGGGCTGTCGAATGCGGCTTTATAGTCGACAAATAGGTGGAATGTGTCGATGTGTTTTTCGTGGGTTTTTCCAGGATTTGGCGCAGAGTGAAAAGCTGGTCTATGGTTTATTTGACAGATTGGAAGCCGCATTGATATGGTCCAATGATGTCATTGACCATTGGCTTTAATCGTTCACACACTGCACACTGGATATCACTATATCATTGGGCATGCATTTTCTAGCCAAATTGTTCTAATCAGCTGGTGCATGCTCCTTACCAGCATCTGACCACCAGCCTTGAATAGTTCGGCTTGCAACCCATCGGCACCTGCTGCTTTATTTTTCTTCAGCCGATTGATTGCTATTCTGACTTCATCTTGGCTAGGTAGTATACACTCTATACCGTCATCTGTTATTGGTTCTGGGATATCCACTTCACTGTGACTATTTTATACCAGAAGTTTCTCAAAATGCTCCTTCCAGATCTTCAGCACGCTGTCTGTATCTGTCACCAGGTTTCCTTCTTTATCTCTACATGAGGATTTGCCTGCCCCCAAGCCTTCGGTTTGGTGTTTTACCCGTTGGTAGAATTTTCAGACTTCATTCTGACTTCTGTACATCTCGATTTGCTCGTGCTCACGTTTTTCTTATTCTTTCTTTTTTTTTAACTGAAAATACGTTTCTCCTCTCTCCTTTTCTCCCGATAGTTCTCCATCGCATTACGTGTTGCTACTGTCCGCAAGGTTGCCCTATACACTGGGTGTTTCATATCAGTAGCATTATGACACTCCTGATCGTACCACTGATTTCTTGAAGGTGGTCTCAGGTGTTGCTTTTGCTGCAGTTTGTTAAGAATGGACAATTCTCTGCCATTGTGCTTCTATATTATTATCGGGACAAGGGGTGCTTTCGTCAAGCAGTTGGGTAAGTTGAGCGGAGTAGGCTTCTGCTATCTGTTGTGTTTCGACGTCAAATTTCCTTGTTCGGACGGGTGTGTACCTTGGCTGCCACAAGGTAATGGTCCGAATCGATTGGATTGGATGAATTGGATAAATACCTTCCGTCTTATTGGTCCTTTGAAAAAATATATTTTTTCTGTACTTCTTCTCTTCCATTTTCCACTGTTTCTCTTCACTGTTACTAATGTTGTTGATATTATTTATGTCTTTGTTTTGTGTTGTGTTTTTGGTCATCTCCGCCCACCCTGGTTCTGTTTTATATCATTTTGCACAAAGTGTCATCCTGGCTTTATGGCTTCATTCGTTCATTCATTTATGCCGACTACAAAAAAATATTTGCATCGTAACCAAGTCTAAAATGTCTTTGTTGAACTGGCATTTAATTTTATTTCCTTCGTTTATGCTGTAGCTTTCAACAGCAGCAGTGAGGGCGGAGGAAACATCACATCAGCACATTTTATAGCATGGACTTGGTTGGTTGGTCTCTGCTTTGGGGTAATGTCCGGCCTGCCTAACAAAACAACCACATGGTTTTGGTAGGATGTTTTTGTTGTTTTGCTGCAGCATTTTTGGAATATCTTCCGGTTTCATATTTTCTTGGTTGGCTTTGTAATCCTCCACCCCTTTGTAACAAAAAATGTTTCTGAAAAATTTGTACTTTTGTTTAATTACCCGACAATTGTGTTTTACAACAATAATAATGTAAAGTTTAGTAATAAATTTCTTAACAACAACAAAAACAGCTGCAACAACATTATGGACTCATAATCACCCAGTAAGGCTTTATGTGACTTTGGTTTGCCATTATCGGCCATGACAAAACATTAAAATCTCAATCGAAGGATTCAAAATCTGATTTTTATGTGTTAACAGGAATAACTTTTAGGGGGTAATAAAAAATATTTTTAGAAATGGGAGGAAAGAGTTATTTGTATTTAGCAGAGGCTTTAGGGGATGTAAATAATTGTTTTTATTACACATTGCACCCTATCGGGATATAATTCGTTTGTCGGGATATAATTCATTGAAGTAACCATTTCCGACCGCATAATTTACGGGCCACATAGAACTGTATCCCTCGATGTTCGTTATTTTGGGGAATTGGCTTCTATATTCTTTTCCTCCAGAAAAATTCATTCCTATTGACCCACTTTGGGTGGCGTAGGGGATGATAGATACCAAGCAACGGCTCTGATTGGCTTTAACATGGCGAAGTCCAGGCTTATCTTGGTCCCTCTTTCATCTAAATTGTGTACAGTGACCTCCCCGCGGTGCCACCTGGGGAGCTATTCTCATCACTCGATGAAATAGTGAGCTAATATGTGCCGCGAGTTCACCCATAAGAACTATAAAACAAAATGAGTTGAGGCGTCGGGTTAGTTGCCCACTCTCGGAGAACCCAACCTACTATGAAAAAGCTAAGAAAAAGAAAACCAAACCCCCCTAATGTTGACGACCCCCGCAAACGTCTGCACTTGGAATGTGCGCACGTTGTACAGAACAGGCGCAGTGTTCGCTTTGGCGGATATATTCAAGAAGTAAAAAGCCGATATTATTGCCTTACAGGAAATGCGATGGAAAGGGACTGGCGTCAGCAAATCAGAAGATTACGCCCTGTATTATAGCTGTCATGAAACGAGACGTGAGTTTGTCTGCGGATTTATGGTAAACAGGAGAATAAAAGACCTCGTCTCTAGATTCACTCCAGTAGATGAGCGAATTGCTACCATCCGTATAAAAGCGAAGTTCTTTTACGTCAGTCTAATTTGCGCCCATGCTCCGACCGAAGATAAAGATGAACAGACCAAAGACATATTTTACGAGCGCCTAGAAACAGCATATGACCGTTGCCCTGGCCATGACATTAAAATTCTGCTAGGAGATTTTAATGCAAAAATCGGAAGGGAAAATATCTTTGGCCCCACCGTCGGAAAATTCAGCCTTCATGAAGAAACATCCGACAACGGCATGAGGCTGATTGACTTCGCGGCAGCAAAAAACATGGTAGTTAGTAGCACCAAATTCAATCATCTCGATATACACAAGACCACCTGGATCTCTCCTGATCAAGTAACGAGAAATCAAATTGATCATGTTGTGATAGACGAAAGGCAATCATCCAGTGTTTTAGACGTCCGAGCGATCCGAGGAACGAATATCGATTCGGACCATTACCTTGTGGCAGCCAAGGTACGCACCCGTCTTAATGTTGCAGCAAAGGTGCGAACTAATACAACACGGAAACTCGACGTCGAAAGCTGCAAACACAACAGGTAGCCGAGGCCTACTCCGCTCAACTTACCCATCTGCTTGAAGAAAGCACTTCTTGTCCCGAAGTGCTTTCTTCACTCCCTACAAACTGCAGCAAAAGCAACACTTGGGTACCAAAAACCACCATCAAGAAACCGATGGTACGATCAGGAGTATCGTAATGCTACTGAGGTGAAAAACGCAGCGTATAGGACAACCCTGCAGACAGTAGCAACACGTAATGTGATAGAGAATTATCGGGAGAAAAGAAGAGAGGAGAAACATGTTTTCAGAAAAAAAGAAGAAAGAACAAGAAAAACGTGAGCAAATCGAGATGTACAGGAGTCAGAATGAAGTCCGGAAGAAGAAGATACCCCAGAACCAATGTGCTGTGTGAACGATTGAAGTCAATGGTCAATGACATCATCGGACCATACCAATGCGGCTTCAGACCAAGCAGATGGTATCAACGCGCAAGACGTCCAGTAGACTCGGACCAACTGTGGCTAGGTCATGTTGTGCGGATGAATGAAAATGCCCCAGCTCAAAAGGCTTATAAAAATGAGCCTACTGATGGTTCCCGTAGAAGGGGAAGGCCACGAATTAGATGGAAAGACCAAGTATAAAACAACATCTTCGAACGTGGTCTTCCAAATTGGTGGACTTTCGCACAAGACCGACTCGCTTGGAAATCTTTTTTAAGCTCGGCTTATGAAACAACCGTTCTGTAAACAAACCAGCTAAGTAAGTAATTATTCACCCACTTTTTCGAACCGATTTTTAAAAATTCCAAGGGTTTCTTCCCTTCCCAATACAAAACATGTAAAACTGTCCTTAAAAATATCCTGTCCACCTTCAACACAAATTTGACTGACAGAATGCAAAATTGTGTATTCTGTCTGTCGAATAATTAGGACCTCCTTGACATTCACGTGATCAGCAATTGAATTAAATGTCAATTGCTCTGAATAACTCAAATTGTCAAATCAACCCCACCTCCTTCAATTATAATTTAAAATTGAAAACAACAACGACAAGAAAAATAACGAAAACATGTCTTGAAATTCATTACCTTAAAATGTTGACCCTTGTTGTTAACTAATTAAATTCAGTTAAGTTTATTTCGGTTTTTTCTTCTTTACAATTACATGGAATGAATTTGTACTGCCTCGGCGATTGTACAAACAAGCCGGACCTAAATAAACTTGAAATATCAAATCAAAAGCTATACAAATTATTTTGTGGTGGTAAAGTCAAATGCTTTTATATATTTTTTCGAGTATTTATTTTCTAATGAAATTGTTTATGCATTTCACATTCTTTTATTTGTGTTGCTTTATAAAAGAAACTGAAAAATTATTAGGAAAAAATTTAAAATTTAAAAGTCTTCGTTAATAAATCCACGCCTTGTGGCTACTTCAAAAAAGTCTTCTTTAAAAAATCCACGCCTTGAAAAAAGTCTTCTATAAAAAATCCACGCCTTGAAAAAAGTCTTCTTTAAAAAATCCACGCCTTGAAAAAAGTCTTCTTTAATAAATCCACACCTTGTGGCTACTTGAAACCAGTAAGGAAAGTAGTAAAGTCGGACGGGGCCGACTATATGATACCCTTCACCACTTTGGGTATATTCAACAGATGGGATCCTTATAGACGTCGCATTTTTGAAAGACCATTAACATGAAATTAAACATGTCATTCTGCAACCTATACTAAATATTGTTCAGATATAGAGTTGCTTCTTACAATGGGACAAAATTATGATAATAAATTTAAAGCAAAATATCGAAATCTAAACTGATTTCATCAAAACTTGTCACATGTTCGGCCACATTTTGAGTTCTTCATTTACTTATAAATCCAAATTTCGTACAAATGGAAGAATATATAGGGACTTTGGTAAACCATTTACATAAAATTCGGACGAAAATATATATATATATATGGGAGCTATATCTAAATCTGAACCGATTTTCACGAAATTTAACACACATCGTTCTAGACTTAACTCATTACGCTGTGCCAAATTTCGTGGAAATCGAAAGATATATAGTGACTTTAGTGGACTATTTACCTAAAATCGGGCGAAACTATATATGGGAGCTATAGGGACTTTGATACACCATTTACATTAAATCGGGTGAAACTATATATAGGAGCTATATCTAAATCTGAACCGATATCTAAATCTGAATGATTTTCAGGGACTTTGGTGCACTATTTACCTAAAATCGGGCGAATCTATATATGGGAGCTATATCTAAATTGTAATGTTCACTGGCCTAAATTGGCTAAGCAACTGAGATTAATGTATAAATATGTATATTGGTCTAGATGACATAGACAAAGGATGTTAGTTGCTTTGGGTAAGATGTTATTGCCACTCAGTTTGTTTCAGAAGGACTGCGGGAGCCTTTGTACGCTAACTTCAGTCGGGTGGGGGGTTCGTGTCCTTCCATTACAAATCTGCAGGAGTACAGAAAAATATTATAGACTCCCTGAATGTTGTTAAATCGAATGATATGAAGTGTGTGAAAAGTCCCACAAATGTACTATCTATTGCTCATATATTTGATATTCCCCATTTTACTATATCTCAGATGGTGTGAGATATACGCCTCTTAACCCTCCCTAACCATAGTCCTGTTAGGCGGATTTTGATACAGAACCCCATAACTCGTGTTACCTAGTTACGCCTTACCACATCATGAAAACACGTCAACTTTCTTAGTAATCCATTTCTTTAATTAGATAAACGCTCAAATATATGACATTTTGAATCAAATTTTTATGCTATAATTATATGTAGTGAATAATTAAAATAATCTGGGAAACATTATACTTAGTCTAGAATACGATCTATGTTGGAAAATTACATTAGCAGAAAAAAAGAAATCTCAAAAAATATTAGTAAATATATATGGGACACCCTAATATACAAATGACGTAATAAGTCTCAATGAATGAAGTATGAAACATTATAATTGTAATATTTGTTGTTTCTTTGTTCTACTTTTCGAGAACGTAAAAAGAGATCAATGAATGAATGAAACAATTGCTTGTGTGATAAGTAGATGACGAAAAAAAACTCAAAATAAAGAAACAAAAATCACTCAAAGTACTCACCAACTCCGTTTTACGCTGAACTTGTTGGAGGCCTCGAAGAAGTTCGTCGTTGCGGTGTTATTCGTTGTGTTGTTGTTATTATATATAAAATTCAATTGATGATAATGATCATAGTAATGTTTTCTCTACCTCATTCACAAATTTGTTTGTTCTTCTTCATTCATTAATAAGTCATTACGTGCGTATGTTTGATTATAACAGGGTGAACCTAAATTATGTCTATAAATTCAGAAACAAAATATTACTTACACTAAAAAAAATATATAAAAGTGTGAATGTAAATTTAACAATTTACATAATACTTATCTAATTTTTATAAAGATTTTGGAATCATAAATTGATGGTCTTAGAATTGCCCTGCTTAAGGTACGGACATTCTATTTTATTGGTGGATGGGTTTTTAGTGACAGAATGGTGGTTCGTCCGGTATAGGAGTAATATGATGATTTTATGGTTGATGGATCTTCTGCGAGATCATATGTTATCTAACTGGAACACAAAATTTTATCTGGACGTTGGTTGTGGTGGCTTCAGATCAATCTACTCCCTTATAAAATGTATTGGTTTTCTTATGATGAATTTTGTGGTTATGCGGCAATCCAACTGGAGAAGTATTTTGTTGGAAATTTGGTTGAATGTAGCAAGTGATCGCAGTGGATGCTGAAGCTTTCGTAGTGGCAATGGTGGTGTGATGAATGATTTTAATATTAAGGCTTCAAATTTTTAGTGCAATTTTTCACAATATTTGACGGAATGTTGGATTTTGTTCATTACATATCATGAGGGGGATAATTGGTTGAAGATGGTATTAAAATTCACTGCTTATACTTGACATCGCACATGTTGGCCCCCGACATAACCAAACAAAATTCGTCTTCACAGTTTGAGCCACGTGAAGAAAAATGTCGGGGGTTATTCTTTTCTTAATTATAGTTGCCTTTGTCACTATATACCACTTATATTGAATTTTTCCAACTGAGTAGGCTGAATTTCAATGATTATACAAATTTTTTAAGAAATTGTATTCTTTGCCTAGGAAAAATACACAATTTTTTTTTTATAAAAACGCCACTAAAACACTTTAACATTATATTTTATTACCTTGGCAAATTTAGGTTTATTTCCTAATAATTTCCTTATTTAAAATATGGAATTTGTCAATTTTTTAATTATCAAAATTATTTATCAAGTTTTTTCAAAATTCTTTAACTTTTCAATTTAGGTTTTTGTGTTCTGTACTTCTTGAAAGGCGAGTTGTAAAAGGCCTGTTGCAAATTCTCTTTTCTATACGAAAGCTCTGTACTAAAATTATAGTTGTATAGTAAGGGAATTGTAATTGTCGATAGAGTTGCTTTTGATCTAAGGCAAAGAACGATAGTACGTTTTTAGCGTTGCCACTTAGTTTCAATCGATAAATGTGATGAGTAATTTTGGTCGAATCGTATATTACAAACCAAGTAATATTTTCCTCATAGGAAACAATATTAATTGGAGATCATTAATTGGCAGATTTTGGTCTAAGGACGTATGTCCTTGGCATGGAAAGTGCCCACGGTCTTACCATCACTATCTTCCAGGATATAATAGTTTTGCCCTAGCTTTTCTTTGATCTTAGATTTGATAAAAAGGGGAGATAATTTGGCATTGAAAGCTTTTTCGGCGGAACTTTGAGCGAAATTTCGTCGATAAACTTCTTGGCCAATTTCAAAGGAAATTGGTCGGGCTCTCAAGTTATATTGGTTTTGATTCCTTTTATATGCCTCGGATATATGTCGACGTAAATTATTGCGAATTAAAGCTAAATTGTCATCTCTGTGCAAAATAGCAGATGGTTCATCTAAAAGTTCTAATTTCCGCAAAAGTTTGTAAGACGTACCATGGGTAACCATATTAAACCCGAAAAGGGCATGATAAGGGGAATATTTGGTAGCTTGGTGCACAGAGTTTCTCAAGGCACAACTTATGAGACTTAAGTTTTCATCCCATAACCGATGATCTTTCTTCAAAAATGTGCGAATGCCTGCTATTATAGAGCGGTTTACGCGCTCAGAAGCATTCGACTGAGGCGAATATAAGGCTGTATAAATATGGGTTACTCCATGGGAGGTCAAAAATGCATTAAATTCATTTGATTTGAACTGGGAGCCATTATCACTTATCAAAGTTTCAGGGACCCCATAAACGTGAAAAATTTGTTTAAGAAGATAATTTTGTATAACTGAAGTTGTAAATTTTTTTAGGGGACAGAGCCAATGAAACTTTGACATGTGATCCAGCACTATCAATAGGCCTATATTTCCATTTTTGCTCCTTGGGTACGGACCCAATATATCAATATATATCCTCTGAAATGGGCGATACGATATTGTTTCCTTACCCATTTCAGGTTTTAAAATTTGATTTGATGCTTTGGTGCACTTACATACATCACAAGACCTAATGTAATCCCTCACATCTTTTACCAAATTAGGCCAAAAGAAATGTCTTCTTATGAGTTCAATGGTTTTGAACATTCCCCCATGACAAGCGATAGCAGAGTTGTGGAACCTGAAGATTATATCTTTACGGAGCTCTTGTGGTATCCACAGTTTCCACGCTCTGGATTCTTGTTCACTATCCCCTGTATAATGGTCAGTTCTAATATAGACGTAGTTATCCACTATCTTCATGTCCGGGAATTGAGATTCATTTTTTAATATTTTATCTTTCAGAGATTTGTAGTCTGGGTCGAAAAAATGAGGGGAGTTTAGATCCACTTCCGGTTCTGAGAGCTCAATGGCTGAAATTTCGTTACAATGAATTCTCGACAATGCGTCAGGGACGACATTGTCTTTACCTTTCCTGTGGCTAAATGTGAATTTATATCCTTGCAACTTAAAGACCCATCTTGCAAGGCGGCCAGTTAAATCTTGCTGTTTCATCAGCCACACCAAGCTAGAATGGTCTGTTATGATTTCGAACTCTTGAAGTTCGACATAACACCGAAATTTCTTTATGGCTTCTACAGCCGCTAAACACTCTCTTTCGGTGACACTATAATTCCGCTGTGCGGAATTTAACTTTCTAGACATATACGCTATAGGCCTCTCGTCACCATTTTCGTCCACCTGTACTAATACAGCGCCGATTCCATAATCGCTTGCATCACAATGGATGTAAAACTTTTTGGAGAAATCGGGGTTGATTAGAACAGGGGCGGTCGTTAAGAGATGTTTAATGTTGTTAAACGCATCATTAGCCTCATTGGTCCAAACAAATTTCTTTTTTGTGGACAGAAGTTCAGTAATTGGGAACACTTTTGAAGAAAAGTTGTCGATAAA
>NW_026872535.1:0-13483 GCF_032173495.1 Musca vetustissima
CCCTCCTTAAATGAGTTGTCAATTATTTCTGGAAAAGGGGACCGAAAAGACCCGTTCATAGAGTAGATATAGAGTAAAATGTAATCATTTCAAAAAATCTTAATTCGAATATTTTCAAATGTTTTGGACGTAAACTTTCAATATGCCGATATAATGTATTTGTAGCCTCTCTATCATATTCGGACTGTCCGATACCTATATCTAAATCTGAATTTGGAAATAATTAAATTTAATACGATATCCCAAATTTCGTCCCAATTAGACTAACATTAGGAGGTTGGTACATTACTTACATAGAATCGGACGAAAATATATGTGGAAGCTCTATCTTTGCCAAACACGATTTCAATGAAAATTAACCCACTCCATTCCAGACTCAATTTCATACGTTATGATAAATTTTGCCTCAATAGGACAAACCGAGAAATCCTAATCCGAATATTTTCAAAATGTGAAATATTGCCACGCCTTGTCTTACCTTCCGACGTAAACTTTCAAAATTCGTATAAACGTGTCTTCTGTTTTTAGCCCCTTATCATATTTGTTTAGAATTTCCTGATAATTATTTTTTTCACACAGTGTAATTAACCCCAGTCCCATCGGTACAGGGGTTTTTAATTAAAGATGTTATTTTGGTATTAAAGGAAAATTATGTTTTTTGAAATGTTTATCCACAAAGAATATGAGGGCAGTCCAAAAACTATGATATTTTGCGCAGCGTAATGAGTTAGCTCCAGATGGAAGTTTTATTGAAATCGCTTCAGATTTATACATGTTTTAAACGTTAAAATAACACCTCCGCCGTTTAACTCCTAAATATTTTTCCTCCAGTTTAATGTCAATGGTTCAACGATGGGAGTATTCTCATATGAGACCGTCCTAATTCTGGACTCAAAAGTGAAGAAATCTGTTCCGATATAGCTTCAATATATATTTGTGACAGACGTAAAGAGGGCGTCTGGAGGGCTTGATCATTTTCACTTGACTTATTTAGTCTAGAATATAGAGAGGCAAATTTGGAGCTGTCTGATACACAATATGCAGATTCTATTCATAATTCATTGATAATCCCGCCCGCCACATAAATTGTATTTCCCCCTGCTATATATACCTATATCACTAAAATAATTTTCTGTCTATTAAATCACACAATTTGTTTTGGGTCCAAAATATCATACAAAATTAGGTAATTTTGTGGTCATTCAAATTAAATTCGGCGCGAGAAAAAAAAAACAACAGCAAAATAATTACAATCACACCACATACACACAAATATTGAATATTCCATTAAAATAAGAGCGACGACCACAATTATTGACCATTTACTTTACCACTTGGACACATTTGCAAAACTAAATTTAGCATTTAAGAGTGGTGGTGCGGCGATGCGTCGTGTGTGTTGCAACGAAATTTTCAGAATTTTACATTTGTATAACAACCAAAAACAACAAGAACAAATTCCATGAATAACAGCTATAAACATGCAGTTAAATTAGTTGAAATGTAATTGATAATTCTCGATTTGCCAATTGTAAATATTTTCATTTGAAATGAATGAACACTATGATGGGCAATTTTTCGTTGGGGCAGGGAGTGGGGGTAATAATGCGTACAGATTGCCAAAATATTGTATAACTTCAAATCTGCTACTAATATCATTGACTACGTATGTAAGTATTGCAGTATATCAATACTTACATATATGGTCAATAGTTGTTGTTCATATTATGGTTTTCTGTCCCCTTTTTACTACCTTTTGCCAAAATAGTAATAATATTTTGAAAACATATTCACTGAGCCGTAATAAATGAATTTGCAGTTGTTGTAATTCATTCAATGTTCACTAAAAGAGTAAATTAAAACATATTGTGTTCATATATAATCAACGGCATTTGTAATCATCATCATCATGGTCAGCATCGTTGTTGACCAACTAAATATTTTATGTATTTGTGTGATTACGTTTTTATTGTTATTACTGTTGTTCATTGTTCATGTGAATGAGTTTTATATAAAAAATTGGATTAAACCAGAATATTCATGAGATTTATTTGTGGAAGTACACAAAATTATGGAATTGTTTTCAAAAATTTAAAAAGTATTTTCTTTGATAAAACTTTATATATTTGAGTAAGAATTAAAAAAAAAAATAAAATCGTGTAAAAAGGGATTTACTTTTACACAAATAAGTAAAAAATTTCAAATAGAATTATTTTTTAATTTACATGTATACATAGGTATATGAGAAAGGTGTAGAATAATATTAAAGAATTTCGCATAATGTATATTAATATATCACCCCTATACCAATTCCCCCGATCATCCCCCGATCATCATCGATGTTGCTGATGGCAAAGGCTAAGTTATGTGGTTTATTTCAGCATTACCGTTAAATACCATTGTCATATTTGTCATTGGAGCTTTTCCGTGTCACCATTATTCTTACACGCGCGCAGACACACACATTTACACCATACCTTTTTTATAGCTCACAATGGTATCAGTCGCCAAATGAAATCGTTATTGTTCACGTTTCTTTTTTTCTTTGCTATCATTGATGCTACTGACTTTATCATTGTCTCCATGACCATCGAATGCTCTCCATTATAATAATGACAGAAATGAATGCATTTGTTGGCTTTTCCCCTCAGTTGATGTCTCGGTCAAGTGCATGGAAGTAATAATGAATGCAATTCCATGGCTTACAAATGAAGTCAAGTGTAGTTTTGGGAGAAAAGAAAAGGTCGGAACTCAATAACAAAAGAAAGAAAGACAGATTAATCGAATATTATAGAAAATACTATTTTACTATTTTCAATTCAATTTTTATTTACTATTTTCAATTATTTTGAAATGATGTCCGTTGTTTAATGATATATTTTAAAGTTATTGTAGCTACTTTTATGATGGATATATTGGAATAAAATAAGAAGTAATCTCAAAACATAATCTTTCAAATCCGTGTAACGACCTGCAACGACTTCAATCCAATACGCAATGCTATATCTTCCATTTGTCCCATTTGCATAGAATCGGACAAAAATATATGAGGGAACTATATCTACATTTGAACCGATTTAAACAACAAAATATCGTGCGAAATAAAATTGGACTAAAGTATAAATGTGAGCTATATTTAAATTTGAACCGATATCAAACTTAAGAAAAACCAAAAACTAAATTCCATATTCGCTGTTAAATTTCGTGAATATAGAACAAACATAGACCCCTCGGTGCGCCATTTACATAAAATCGGACGAAAACATATGGGAACTATATCTAAATCTGAACATTTCAATAAAACTTCACGGATGTCAACCTTTACTACAGGTTTCAATGTCCTATGTAAATTTTTGTGTCAATCGGACAAACCTTGACAGTATAGTGCACCATTTACATAAAATCGGAGGAAACTATATATGGGTACTACTTCTAAATCTGAAATCCGATTTCAACAACACTATGCATACATCAATCTGGACCTAATTCAGTACTCTGTGCTAAATTTCGTCCCAATCGGACAAACCTTGGGAGATTGGTGCACAGTTTACAAAAAATCGGACGAAAATATATGCCTAAATCTGACCCGATATATTTCAATATTTAATACACGTTATTCTAGACTCAATTCAATGCATTGTCCAAAATTTCGTCTGAATCGGATAAGCGTAGAGTGTTTGGCTATATTTAAATCTGAACCGATCTCTACAAATGTTAATACACGTTATTCTAGACTCAATGCAATACGATATGGTAAATTTCGTCTCAATCGGACAAACCTTAGGAAGTTGGTGCACTATTTTAATAGAATCGGACAAAAAATATATGTGGAAGCTATATTTACATGAGATCTGATTTGAATGGAACTTAACACACTCCATCCCAGACTCAATTCCATAAGCCAAAATTTGCCTCAATTGGTGCACTATTTACATAAAATCGAACGAAAATATATATCTTAATCTGAACAGATTTTCTCCAATTTCAATAGGCTTCGTCATTTTGCCAAATAAGTGACTTGTGTCAAATTTCATCTAAATCGGATCATTGATGCGATTTGTACTTTGTTTATAATTTAACATGGACAAACGGGCAGGCGAAGATGCATAAATTGGCTTAGAAGGTGATTCTATACATATTATCAAAAGGAACTATGGGTCTATTTCTATATATTCTTTGTGAATATTTTTGTATATTTGTATACCCTTTATCACACTGTGGTACATGTGATAAAGGGTATACAAATCCATGCCAGAAACCTTGCATACCTCTTAACAATAATTCTTAATACATTTCCCTGAAAATGGTCTTAAAAATTAAGACTTCTGGATCTAAATATCCTTCAAATATGAAAGGAAAAGTGAGTTTTTCAGTAGAAGCTCTCAAAGTATGGAAGTTCCTTATATCTTACGTACAATGCTAAGTACATTTTTTGCTTATAACTTTGGTTTAGATTGGCCGATGATTACAAAAATTTCAGAGAATATCAATTAAGGACCGCAGTATCTAATAACGAAAAGAACTTTAAAACATGCTAAGTCGACTTAGCATACTATGGTTCGGAGGCGTCGATATATAATATTAAATTTCCTCCCAATAACTTCGTGATTATCAAAGATTATTTACTTAAAAGTCTTTTCCAAAAATTACCTTAAAAATCCAGGTTTCTGGGTCTCAGAAGTCTTCCTAAAAATAATTTTCGAAAGCCCTAAACAAAAAATTTACCACAGAATTGGTTGCTAAAGGTCTACCGGTCCCAAAAGGAACCATAAAAATGCAAAATAAATCTACAGGTTAAAAGGTTCTGAACAAAAGTCCTGGTAATACACACTTGGGTGTATTGATATTTCAACAATTATCCTAAAACCCTATTCTAAAGATTCGAAAACCATGCTAAGAGTACTGAAATTTCCACAAAATTAGTAATAAGCAATTACGATGAGAATTGCCATGCAAGTTTTGCATTCACCTTTTCCAAATAATTTTTTTTTGTTAATTGTTGATTGTGTGTTTTATATTTGTTTTATTTCAGGATTTTGGCCCAGGCGAACAGAATCCTCAGAACATCTTCTTCATATTTCTTTTAATCAATCTTCCACTAACCAAATTTCATATTTTAGTTCCCCTTTCATCTCTCCACACATCCCCTCCCTCCAGCAGCCTTAGGCTATCACAATAAATCCTTAAAATATTGAAATCTACGAAGCGTTAATAACATTTGCTGCAACAGTAACAACAATCAGCTGGCAATTGCATTTTCGGCCATTACGAAACATTGCTATCTCCAGCAATTTTCTATGTATGTATGTGTGTATATTTGTATGTCTGTCGCTCTGTGTGTCTGTCGGTCTGCTTCTCCAATTGCCTGAATGTCTCGCTTTTTTTGTCAGTCTGCCTCTTTTTGGCATTCACCCTCTGTTTTCGCACTGCATGCATTTGCATTTACTTTTGAACAATCATGGACAAATTGTGTGCACGGACCACAACAATACCGCACAATAATGGTTACATGACACAATTCCCTGTCTCTCAGCCCGCTGCCTCTCCCGCATTACATTGCCTCTGTCTTTCTTATTACCAAATTTCCCTAGCAAAATAAAGTTAGCTCATAACAAACTGGTCGGTCAGCATTGGCCCAAAACCGTAATGCATGACTCGAATGTCTCAAGCTATATATGTATGGATGTGTGTGTGTGAGTGTGCTTGCGTTTGTATTAAAATGTGTATTGGTGTTGCTGATGGTGGTCAATGCGGTATTTCAATTTTTTTCTTGTTGCTTTTGTTTTTTTTTTTTGGCCACAAAATGAAATAAAATTTTTTTGTAAAAATAATGCAATGAAATGCAATTCGAAATGCATTAAATTCATTTCATTTTGCAACTCTTTTGTTTGTTCGTACGTTCGCTAGCTTGTTCCTTGTTTCCATTCAGGCTTGCGATTGCCCCGGGTTAGTTAATAGAGTCGTTTTTATATAATGTTGCAATATTACAAAACAATATTTTAGTTTTATTGAAGTTTTACTTGCATTTGGCAACATAACTATAATTTTATGTGGACAATTTATTTAATGCAGTTCGAAAGAAAATGAAATTTTGTTATCCAATTTAACTTTGTATATTGTCTTTATTTTCCAGGTCACACACAACAATTGACACCATTTATAAAACACTGGGAGGCGGCCCATTTTGATCGCTCACATTTACATGCTGCCCATCAGAAGCATATCGAACAGAAACGTCATCGCCGGAAAAGAGACTTGAATGCCGGTGAATATGGACCGGCCCATACCATAAGACTGAATTTTTCTGCTCATGACAGGTAAGTGAAGGAGTTTTTTTTTAAATATATTTTCACCCACATTAAAAAAATTTTATTTAAAAAGTCTACACTATTGACTCAAGTGGTCCTTGGAAATGTTAAATAAATTATTCTTGAAAAATCCACGCCTATGTGTCAGCTAATCCTTAAAAATATGAAATAATTCGTTAAAAAATCGACGTCTGTGGCTAATTGTAAAATATATTCATTATTTAAAAACATACGCCCCTTATAGTTCTTTATAAAATCTACGCCTCTTTTAGTCCTTGAAAAAATAGTCTGCAAAAAAATACCGAACTTTTATAGTCCTTGAAAAAAAAAATAATTTTTAAAAAATGCACGCCTCTTATAGCCCTTTACGTTGTTATACCCTTCATTACACTGTGGTACAGGGTATTTTGTCTTTGAGCATATGTTTGTAACAGGCAAAAGGACACGAGATAGACACATGGTTCCTTTTGAGAATATGCATAGAATCACTTTCTATGCATATTCTCAAAGGAATATGCATAGAAAGCGATGTACTTTTTAAACAAAGTACAGGTCGCATTTATGATCTGAATTGGATGAAATTTGGCACAGGTCACTTATTTGGCCCAAGGACGAACCCTATTGAAATTGGGAAAAATCGGTTCAGATTTAGATATAGCCCCCATATATATTTTCGACCGATTTAATGTAAATGGTGCACCAAAGACTCAAAGTTAGTCTGATTGACACACAATTTTGCACAACGTATTTAAGATAGAATAGCCAAACTTGTGTCAAGTTTTGTTGGAATCCGTCCAGATCTAGATATAGCTCATATTTTAATTCAGTTTGGATGCATCTTTTTAATATACCCATAGTGGTGAAGGGTATCATATAGTCGACCCCGTCCGACTTTACTACTTGCCTTACTGGTTTTAATCTACGTCATTTATAGTCCTTGAAAAATATTTGTAAAAGATCCCCACCGCTTATAGTCCTTAACAAAAATTTGTAAACATTCACGCTTCATTTGTCCTTTAACATTTAAACAACTTTTTTTAAACATCCCCATTAGTCCTTGAAAACATTGGAAACATTTTTTAAGCATCCTCTTATAGGTCTATACATAAAATAATAAATTTAAAAAATTTAATATCTACTCCTCTTATAGCCCTTGAAAACATATTCTTTAAACAATCCACGCCTCGTATATTCCTTGAAAACATATTCTTCAGAAAATACGCTCCTCTTGTAGTCCTTCATAACATATTCTTTAAACAACCCACGCCTTTTGTAATCTATGAATAAAATATTCTTTAACAAATTCACCCCTTCTTTAAAAAATTCACGCCTTATACCTTACACCTTATAATCTTCGAAAAAATATGTTTAAAAAGAATCATGCCGGTCATAGCCCTTGAAAATATATTTAAAAAAACCAAGCCAAGAGCTCAGCTAATCCTTGAAAAATATTATTTGAAAAATCCATGTCTACAGCTTGGCTATTTTCTTAAAGAAAAAAATTATTTAAAAACTCACTCCTACGTCTGATATAGTAATTAAAATTTTGATTTAAATTTATTTAGATTCTAAAGCAGATAGTCCTTAGGAAATATTCTTTAAAAATTCATATAGTGAAATAATACCCTGAAAAAGGATATAAAATACATACATTTATTTTTACAATAGTATAGAATTTCCTACTTCTAATTTTCCTCAAATTACTACTTACACACTTTTCCTTACATATTGTCCCATTTCCCACTTTTGGTCTACTCTTGTCAAGAAGAAAATTACCTACTATTGCCGTACAGTTCATTAAATATTAAAGATGTTAAACGTAGTTTTTTTCCTGATAATTTCGCTATTTATTCGAGCACCAACTATAAGAAGTAATTTTGCAATCATTTCTTCCCATCCGTATTTTCGTATTTGTGTGAAATAGGTTGAATACTTTTTTTATTGGAAAAAAGGAGTAGAATTGTGAAATATTCTGATAACAAAAAAATAAGGAAAGAAAGAAAAAAACGAACGCAGCTATCTACACAATGATTTCCTGTATTAAGTCTTTACAGCACACGCATAGGGAATACAATACTCACACACACTAGGAAAGCATATATGAGCCCATATTGAAACGCCCGTATATGTCTTCACCGTAGAGGAAGTAGAAGTTGGAGTATTGTATTGAGATTTTCCCCGAGTACAGTTTTGTTGTAACATTGGCAATTGGTTTGACGTTGCTCCTACCACGGTTGCCCGTTATTGCGTTATATTCTCACTCCTTGTGCCTTTCATTGTCCTCATTGTCGTTGTCGACGTCGTCCTAGTCGTCATAACATAAAAGTGAATGGATATTCATTCTCCATACATAAGCTTGGTTGTATTGAATTTGTTGTTGAGTACACTTGCCGCCTAGCTGTTGCGATAAGAGTCTTTTGCAAAGCAAACAAGGCGAAATGTGTGTGTGTGCGAGTTTTGTTATAAATGAATTTTGTACAACATGTGCAACACGAACTACATCCGGTGTGTAAAATCACTTGCACCCATACGATCACAAACACACACACACTCACATACATTAATAGCTTTTAGTCGTAAGCCGTTTTATTTTCTACGTTTATGTGTATGTGCCTCACACTCAGCGCGTGTGTTTGTGTTAAAACTCTATTTTATGCCTTTAAGCATTATGAAGTATTTACACTTTCTTTCCCATGCTGCGAAGTTCCGAACATGGACACACAATACAAATATCAGTCACCATTCTGCCATCAACCAGAAAAAAAAAATGGGAATACCAAAATGTGGGAATATATATTGCAGTACCGAGTTGGAACGTTTACTTTATGCTCAGGATATGGCCAGTGTTGCCCTTAGGCTCTATTAAGAAAATCTTAAATACCATTTTTTGGAATTTAAGAAGGTAAAATCTTGGATATAAAGCTTCAATAATATTTAGAGACGGTCAAATACGTGTTTTTCGCCTGATGCAGGGAAATTTGGTATACCCTCCACCATAATGTAAATATTCAAAAAACTTTAAATTGATGGGGACTTTAATTTGGGGACCTTGCCATGGTATACAATTAAGGACTGGACCTTTATATAAGGGCTATACCAAAATATTTAGTAATATTTAAAATTTTTGGCAAAAAGATTTTTATCCCTATGAGAACTCAAAATATAAAATTAGGGTCAACTTTATTGAAAATATGTCTGAAAATATTTGCTATTTGAATTTTGCCTTGTAAGGACAGTGATCACTTCAATTAAACTTTAAGTGAATTATTTATACTCTTTCGAGTCGTGTTTGATGATCTAAGTTTTGCAATGAAAAATAACCTACGTACCCACCATTATGCGACGCGTTTCGCCGTTGGTTAAGCGGCTCATCAGCAAATTGGGCTAAGGTCGTATTTTGATAACTTGTTTTTTTTCGCCCATATGCGAACTTGCATATAAATTAAAATTTGTCAAGGTTCAACATTTGTTTTCATTCTAGAAACAGTCCTTTTCAAAGCAGATTTTTGTTGTAGCGATGGATAATTTATCCACAACACCTACAATTGTTTCCATGGTACACACATGTTTTTGCGCAACCTTTTAGGAAGTTTCTTAATGGATCAGAACGTTAAGTGGTCTGACAACGTTTGTAGTGCTCTGAGGACCTAAGTTCGAACCCTAGTCGTGCTCAGCTGAATTTATTAATAGTCAAAATATATAATTTGTTTTAAATCCTCAAAATATGGATGTACAGTTGTATGGGAGATATGCCAAAACGAGGACCGATGTTTGAATAATATCCAATGAGATCCCAAAATATGATCCCAAAAAAATGCCGAATAATTTAGGGAACCGTTTTATGGAGGCCATACCAAAATGTGAACCGATATTGTTAATTTCTATAGGGAAGATTTGGCACCCAATGAGAAGAAACATACCCAAAATCCCAAATAAGGGGCGGTACCTTACATTGGGCCTACCCCAAAACTTGTGCTAATGATGATAATTTTTGGTGCGGGAATTTTCTACCAATTCCGGTTTAAAAACGGAATATATTGGCCCCTAAAATTGGGCCAATATAGATAATTTGCTACGCAAGGATAAACCAGAGTTAGGAATTACCTACTTTATGCGGTCTCCGGTGTAGATTTCGAAATGTCGGAATGAAAATTTGAAACTACAATCCACTTTATGGTGGGGGCAAAATTCATGCTTGTGACTGAGGAGATCATTGAAAAATGTGCTTTTTAAAAAAGTGAGGTAGTCAGATCTACTTCAAGTAGAAGTTGCTACTTCAAGTATAAGTCGAAGGACTTTTTAAAACACATAATACCTTCAAAGGACTTTCCGAACAAATTACATTTTATGAACCTTATATGGTTATCTATAGGAAAAATATCATTTGTAGATCTTCTACAATAAATATGTTTTCTGGCAATTCCATTGGAATGTTTAATATTTTTGCATAAACGTACTGAGTACGGTTTGATTGCCGAAGGGGGTCATTTTGACCGTTGTTCAATTTCAAGTACAAAAACAATTGTGTATATTATGACACAGCTTTTTAAAATTTGGTGACTTTTTGTTCCACAAAGAACTACGTTTATTAATCATAGTATTCCCATTTGTTATACCTATATTGCTTAAAATCGGTCATTTTGACCTCTTGTGAAATATTAAATTATCAAACTATTTTTATTATTGCATAAAGTAAATTTCTTATATGACCAGATCAGTAAAACGACATCGAAAACCGTTTGCTAGAAGCAAAACGAACACACAAATCGGGAAAAATAAATTTTATATTTCCAGTCGAGTTCACTCTTAGAGTAAACACTTACTCTTTTTCGAACATTTTTTCCGTGCTCTTATTTTTCAAAAAGGGAAACTCGAGAGTCCTCCCACCGAAAACAAATAATAACAACGTTTTGTATGATTGTAAATACTGTAAAAAATATTAAAAATAAGTTTCAAAACATTTCTTTACACAATAAAAATTATTTCAGTATGAAGTCATTTTGACCGATTTTAGGCAATAAAGGTATATATAAAATTCCAGTCTTTCTTGTGTTAAAATCTATTTAAGAAACATTACTGAAATAATTGTTAAGGATAAAAATCCAGACGCCATTTGACATTTAAATTAGAAGGGTTCGCATATTTAGCATAAAAGTACGGTTTGATGTACGACTATGTGTTGTGTTTTTACAAAGACTTGGAAATCAGTCTTTGAAAATCACTCATAAAAAGTTCGTGTCTGTACGAAGGTCAGAATTCGTCTATAATAATGTTAACTTCAAATTTCAGGATGCCAACTCCACCCGTTTCTCCAAATTCAAATTGTACCAAATGTAGCACAGCTTAGTACTTTTCGTATACATGAGTACACGCTTTTAAAACCACCTCCTTACATCAACCCTACATCTCAAACTTAATTCGCATTCCGAATTGCAAGTTTTTAGCTATATCCATGCTACGAAATTGTACCAAATTTAAATTTCAGGATTCCAACTTAAAATTCAAATTATACCAAATATTGTACAGTTTAGTACTTTTTGTATACACGAATAAAACCACCTCCTTATATCAAGCCGCCCAAAATACCTCAAATAGGCATGTACCATGAACCATGTGACAATACACATTTTTTTGAGAAGGACTTTGGGCTTTACTATTACGTGGACCAGTAACCAATCTATTTTTCTTTAAAATTGCAATGCTTCATCTACAATGTTGCGATTAGTGTTATCGACTTAGAGTTATGGTGTGATCATGATATAATTTTTCTTCTGATGGTATTTTTTACATCCCCAGTTCCTCATTCTTTCCATATGGTAACGCCAGTATGTTATATTATTAACTATAGCATATTCGTAAATAAGAGTATTGGAAACACAAGACAATTCCACACATACACAATCATTCATACAAACACACATTTATGATTTGTTTTATTTTTTTTTTCCATTTGCACATATCCTTTCGATTATTTTTGCATGACTGCCAATACATATGTATGTGTGAGAGTGTATGTATCAATGTTAGTTAAGTGCTGGCTGTAATACATTTTTTTGTGCGATTTAGCTCAAACTCTGGTTTGGTATACTGTTATAGAACGATAATAACTAAAGAGCTGCTGTCTACCGGAAATCAATACAAATCCGCAATATTTCCGTTTCTACGTACATATGCATATGAATTGTACATTAATAATAGCAAAAACAGACGTGGCTGCAGAATATTAAAAAAAATGAATTGCGTGTGGATAGGTAGGTGCAGATGTTGGTGGTAAGCGGACCAATGGCTTGGGCCAAAGAATTCCAAATGAAATGGCACATAAAATGCAACAACAAAAGGCAATGCTGTTTCTCCAATCATTTCTTGCGAGTGGGCAGAGAAAAAAATTACGGCAGTATGAAAAATCATAAATTTATTTCCTTTAATTTATATGTGTACACATAGATGTACATGCGAAATGTATGAATTATGATTTATGATAGTGAGTGTGGGGTATTTTCTACTGATTTGCACCTTATTTATAAGTTCCCATCATTTGCATGCTACCTTACACTTCCTACACCCTCCCTTATACTTCCTATCTTATCGTACTTTTCTTAAACGCCAATAGACCTATTTTTCCATATGCATAAATTCAGTCAGTCATTTGACTTTCTATATTATTTATGCAAAAATAGGATGGCTATAGAAAACAAAAGGCAGAGAACTAAAAAAATACTAGACCACAGAAGAACAAAGGAAAAAAGTTTAATAACCTCAAGGGAGTGGTAACAGCTGCAAGTAATGCCGGACATTGTTGTTATATTTCATTATTGTTTTACGTTTTTTTTCTGCTATAACGCAAGGAAAATAAAAACGACTGGAAAACAATGGCACACATTTTTCGTTTTGCTTTTTGTTTCGGCCTTTTTAAGGCTCCAAATAGAGGAAGTCTTTAATTTATTAAGCTAAGAAGTCAGACAGAGACGTAGCATACTTGACGACCGCCTTAAGGGCAAATTATATCTCCTTTAACTTATTTTTATTATTTATTAATTGCTAGCCTATGTTCCACACTGAAATTTAATATTTATCCCCTTCTCATAAAGGATGACTGCCGTAACTCTGTTATTTATGTCTTCGGTATGAGTTAAATACTCAGTTCTTTTAGCTTTTACTCCTCAAGCAATTGTAAA